>NW_024081564.1:115262-181812 GCF_003009895.1 Hyaena hyaena | reverse complement strand
CACCTGCTCTCCCGCCCCGTCCGCCCCCCGCACCTGCTCTCCCCGCGTGCGTCCCCGCACCTGCGCTTGTCCACCAGACGCTCTGCTTGCCGTCCTGCGGAGGCTCCCAGCTCCACACGCCTGAAGGAAGCCGTTTTCCCTCTGGGCACGTCTGTGCCTTCCGCGTGGTCAGGGTGCAGCCATGTGCACCCCCCATGGGCACCTCGGGGTGCAGCCGTGTGCACCCCCCCAGTGAGCAGCACTCTCTCAGCTCCTCACCTCAGTCTCCCATGTCCCCACACCCCGCTGTCACACGGGTGACCTAGGGGCTCTCGGTGCCCCTCCCAGCCCACCGTCACCCAGAGCTGACCCGCTCCCTGGGCTGCTGCGGGTTTTACGCCGCTGAGCAGCCTCCTGGAAGGGATGAAAGCTGGGTGTGGAAGCGCTTACCTCCAAGGGGCACACGAATGCCACGGGGCTTCATGTGGTAAGAGCAGGGCATAGACACCTGAGGTAGAGACACAGAGACAGACAGAGACAGAGAGACAGACATATCAGGGAGACAGAGAGACTGAGAAACAGAGTCGGAGCCAGAAGAGAAACCGAAACAGAGTCAGAGAGACAGAGACAGAAAGTCAAAGACAGAGACTGACAGAGAGAGATAGAGACAGACAGTGTCAGAGAGACAGATAGATAGGGAGACATAGAGACAGACAGACAGACACAGAGAAACAGAGACAGAGACAAAGAGAGACAGAGATAGAGAGACATAGAGACAGAGAGAAATAGACAGAGAGACAGCAAAACAGAAACAGAAATAGAGACAGAGACAAAGAAGACAGAAAAATAGAGACAGAGACCTAGATATAGAGAGACAGAGACAGAGAGACAAATACAGACAGAGACCTAGAGAGAGACACAGATGCAGAGAGGGAGAGCCGGCCTCGCTGCGGACACGTTACCTGGTCTGCCGAGCACCGTCCCCACGTGGTCGCTGGGTCGGCCTCGTCGGCA
Source organism: Hyaena hyaena (assembly GCF_003009895.1). Taxonomy (NCBI): domain Eukaryota; kingdom Metazoa; phylum Chordata; class Mammalia; order Carnivora; family Hyaenidae; genus Hyaena; species Hyaena hyaena. The sequence continues at coordinate 180,819 of NW_024081564.1, read as the reverse complement.
GAGACACTTGTCACCGAAACGGGCCCTGAGCCGGTCTGCGCAGGGGTCTGGGGCCTCACGGTCTGTTCGGGGACCCCTCCTCCGGGTGTCCGGGGCTCCCTGGGGCCGCCCACCCGGGGGGCAAGGCGGCCTCCCTCAGGCCCGGGGCTGAGCCGAGCCGAGCCTGTAGCCCCCTTTCCCGCGGAGACGCAGCCGGAGGGCTGGGCGCTGTCCCCAGGCCGCCATCCCCAGGGTCGCCCGCGCGGGCTCCCGGGTCCTCGGCGCCGTGCAAGCCCGGCAGCCCCCCTGCAGGCAGCATGCTGCGGAGGGTGAAGGGCCGCGGTGGGACCTGGGTGCGGGGCTGGGAGGGGAGAAGCCGCGCCGCGCGTCACTGTCACACCAGGGCCGGTGGATGCGGGTGCGCGAGTGGCTGGGGACAGCGGTGGGGGGGGGGACCCTGGTGGGAGGCCGCCGAGAGCTGAGGTTTGTCCTGGGGGAGCAGCGGGGATGGGGACCCCCTGCCAGGCCCCCCGAAACGCCCTCCCCCCAGAGCCGGGCTCCGCTGCCCCGCTCCCAGCTTCGCGGCCTGGCCCAGCTGACACCCTGTCCCCAGCTCCCCAGGCCGGCCTTGCGCCCCGGCTAGACTGGGAGCACCTGCGCGTCCCGTGCCCGAGCCGTCCGCGTCCTGCCGCGGCACCCGGGGAAACGGCGGCCCGTGGCCGTGTGGCTCGTGGAGGTTTCCGCACAGGCAGCGCAGAGGGGGGTCGGGGCCTGGGAAGCCCTCTCGTCTCCGTGTGTCTTGATTCTCCCACCGGCGGGCGAGGAGCCCGCTGTGCAGCACGGCCAGGCGCGGGGGCACAGCTCAGCTTCGTAACGACGCTGGGCAACTGTGGCTTCTCCATAAATCATCTCCCCACGTGGCGTGTTTCTTCCAAGCAAACCAACACGTGATTTCAGTGCGGAAACTCTACCTTATTAACTGCTACGGTTCACGCAGACAGAAGCGCCGGGGTAAGAGCCGTAGTGCTGTCCTGCTGTTGCCTGGAGGGGCGGGGTGGACCGGGGTGGGGCGTGGGGGGACGTGGGGGGGCGTGGGGGACGTGGAGGGGCGTGGGGGCATGGGGGGACTTGGAGGGACGTGGAGGGGCGTCGGGGCATAGGGGGGACGTGGAGAGACGTGGGGGAACGTAGAGGGGCGTGGGTGGACGTGGCGGGGCTGGAGGGATGTAGGTGACATTGGTGGCACCTGCCGTATCAAACGGCTGGATTCAAGTCCGTGCTGTCCAGTGGAATGCTGGGTCTCCAGGAGCCATTTCAGGGAGCAGCACTGGGTTCCTCGTCACTGTCAGGTGCAGAGTCGGCGCCCGCACGGAAGAGGCGTCTGCCCTGCGGAGAGTGCGCTCGGCCTGTGCTGCCTCCCCCCACCCCGCCCCTTCCTGACGATCGCTAGGTTCTCTCCCCGCAGGTAAAAATAGCCAAAATAGCCAAGTGGATGAAAACCCTGCAGAGATCCGGCCGGAGTTGAGACGTCCGGACCTGAGCAGGGCCCTCGTGTTTCCCTGTTTCACTCCAGGCCAGAGCTCTGTTCAAGTACCGTGGAAAGTTCAGTAACTTGGAAAGAAAATTTTCCTACAGCAAACAGATTTTTATTTTAGAAGGATCCATTTACACTAGAGTTGGCATTTGGGTCCTGCTCTGTACCTGCGATGTCGTTGGCCACGCTGGTAGTTACGGAAAGAGAGAAGTGCGCCCACGTAGCTCAGGGAAACATCTGTGTGGCCTTTGGGTGCAGACTGGTCTGGCCGGAAGCAGCCCCGTCGGACTCCCGCCCTGGGCTTGAGGGCTTCTGTCCTGCGCGCTGGGGCCCTTGGATCTGCCAGCAGCGTGGCCTCTGGGTCTGCTCTTGGTTGGGAAACGCCGTATTGTTTGCGGCCCCCGCGGTCAGCTGTGGCCTGTGTTAGCCAGTCCTCGAGAAGCTGCCTTCCGTTGTTTCGTCCCCACCCTAATCAGCCCTCTTATTTCCTCCACTGGGTGCAAGAGACTATATACGTGTCCAAATTTTTATTTTTTACAGACCTCAATGACTCGAGTTAACATTTGCTCACCCAGCTGCAGCCGTGTTTACTGTAATCCCGGGAATAGAATTCCACTCTTCAAATCCCTCATCAGAGAACCGTGTAACCCGGTCTGGTGTGGGTTCACCTGCCAGAACCCAGGACACAGTTTGCTCCTCCGCTGGGTGACATCAGTGGACAGAACACCTCGCAGGCGCGTCCTCAACCGAGCTTTAGGTGTTTGCTATCGGGGTCGTGACAGTACGAGTAAACTTGCTTTCTTATCATCTTAAAACCAGTTTTTGAGATTGCATTCGCTATTTTACAACCCGTGGCAGGGAAATTTCCAGCGCGCCTCTCTGATGAGCACTGTGTTTGCAGTGATCAGTACTTATCATTCTAACAGTGTCTCAGAATTCCATTTCTGTTTTGGCTCTAATTTTGACTGATTGGATTTGGTTGAAAATATCATTTGAAATGCAAGTACTTTGCCAAAGAAAGGCCCGAATCTACTCCTTCCCTCTCCTTACCCTAGTCAGAGTCACCTGCGAGTGGGTAAATTGTTTTAAGTAACAGGCAATAGTCACTCAACAACTCTGCCGGCAGTAGTAATGATTTATTCTTCAGGGTTTCCAAAGATGACACTGGTTTTATGACTCAGGTTAAATTATATACACATTTGATAGAGCACTAGTGTAGACATTCCCCCTCCGTCCCGAAGAGCCTCCGAGTGAAAGCAGGTTCAAGGTTGGTCAGGTCTCTGTGGGTCTCGCGTGGCCCTGCACGACCAGACATGACATTCTCCCCACTTCTCCGAGGCAGCACCATTTCTGGTTCCTGTTGGGAGTGAGATAGTCCAGCTCCATGCCCGTAATCCGGATACCGAACTCTAACCGACAAGATTGACATAATGGGCTCTCTGAGCAAGCACCACTCCCACAGTGTGTGAGGGAGGTAGGGGAGAGGCAGGGGGAGCTCGGGGCCGGACGGGGCTGCCGTCAGCTGCGTCCCCACACCATCCTCATCCCCCGACACCTGCCACGCGACAAGAACCACACCAGGCACTGTTTTCACTTTTTAAGTTTATTTAAAAACTATTTTATTTTATTTTTTCATCATGATATGTGTGCTCTTTAATCCTCATCCCCTATTTTAGCCACCCCCACCTCCCCTCTGATGACCATCAGTGTGTTCTCTGTAGCTAAGGGTCTATTTCTTGGTTTTTCTCTCTCTATTTTTCTTTGTTTGCTTTATTTTTATTTTAAATCTCACACAGTGAAATCATATGGTATTTACGTTTCTTTGACTTAGCACTATATTCTCTAGCTCCATCCACGTTGTTGCAAATAGCAAGATTTCATTCCTTTTTATGGCCAAGTAATATTCCAGTGTGTGTGTGTGTGTGTGTGTGTGTGTGTGTGTACACACCATATCTTCTTTATCCATTCATCTGTTGGATGGACATTTGGGGTCTTTCCATAGTTTGGCTATTATAGATGGTGCTGCTATAAACATTGGGGGTACATGTATCCCTTGGAATCAGTATTTTTAGATTCTTTGAGTAAATTATGTAGTAGTGCAAATGCTGGACTGTAAGGTAGTTCTATTTTTAACTTTTTGAGGAGTCTCCACACTGTTTTCCAGAGTGGCTGCACCAGTTTGCATTCCCACCAACAGTGCAGGAGGGCGCCCATTTCTCCACATCCTCGCCAACACCTGTTGTTGCCTGAGATGTTAATGTCAGCCATTCTGACAGGTGTGAGGTGGTATCTCATTGTGGTTCTGATTTATATTTCCCTGACAATGAGTGATGTTGAGCATTTTTTTTTCATGTGTCTGTTGGCCATCTGGATCACTTCTTTAGAGCAATGTCTGTTCATGTCTTCTGCTGGTTTTTAAATTAGACTATTTGTTTTTGGGTGCTGTTTTCTAAAGCCCATATAGATTTTGGATACTAACCCTTTATGTGATATGTCATTTGCAACTACCTTTTCCCATTCCATTGGTTGTCTTTTAGTTTTGTTGATTGTTTTCTTAGTTGTACAAAAGCTTTTCATTTAGATATAGTCCCAGTAGTTCATTTTTGCTTTTGCTTCCCTTGCCTTAGGAGACATGTCTAGTAAAAAGTAGCTATGGCCAATGTCAAAGATGTTTATGCCCATGTTCTCCTCTAGGATTTTGATGGTTTCCAACCTCACATTTAGGTCTTTCATCCATTTTGAGTTTAATTTTGTGTATGGTGTAAGAGAGTGGTCCAGTTTCATTCTTCTGCACATTGCTGTCTAATTTTCCCAGCACCATTTGTTGAAAAGGCTGTCTTTTTCCCATTGGATATTCTTTCTTGCTTTGTTGAAGATAAATTAATCATATAGTTGTGGGTCCATTTTTTCGTTTTCTTTTCCATTGATCTATGTGTCTGTGTTTGTGTCAGTACCATACTTGCCTTGATGATGACAGCTTTGTAACACATCCTGAAGTCTCGGATTATGATCCTCCAGCTTTGGTTTTCTTTTTCAGGATTGTTTTGGCTATTCGGGGTCTTTTAGGATTGTTTGCTCTAGTTCTGTGAAAAATGCTGTGGGTATTTTGATAGGGATTGCACAAAGGTGTAGATTGCTTCACGTAAGTACAGACATTTCAACAATGTTTGCTCTTCCAATCTGTGAGCATGAAATGTCTTTCCAGTTCTTTGCGTCATCTTGAATTTCTTTCATCAGTGTTTTATAGTTTTCAGAGTACAGGTCTTTCACCTCTCTGGTTAGGTTTATTCCTAGGTATTTTACTGTTTTTGGTGCAATTGTAAATGGGATTGTTTTCTTAACTTCTCTTTCTGCTTCTTCATTAGTCGTGTATGATGGATTTCCATATATTGATTTTGTATCCTGTGACTTTACTTAATTAATTTATCTGTCCTAGTAGTTTTTAGTGAAATCTTCAGTATTATATATATATAATACTATATATAGTATTATGTCATCTGCTAATAATAAGGATTTTACTTCTTCCTTCCTGATTTGGATGGTGTTTCTTTCTTTTTTTAAATTTTAAGATTTTTAAAAATCTTTTTTTAAAAAGTTTATTTAATTATTTATTTATTTAGAGAGAGCAAGTTGGGGAGGGGCAGAGAGAGGGAGAGAGAGAATCCCAAGCAGGCTCTACACTGTCAGCACGGAGCCCAATGGGGGGCTTGAACTCATGAACCGTGAGATCATGACCTGAACCAAAGTCTGCCACTTGATCAACTGAGCTACCCAGGCCTTTCGCTTCTTTATGTTGTCTGATTGCTGTGGCTACTATTTCCATTAAAAAATCATTTGTTCAGGAGCGCCTGGGTGGCTCAGTCGGTTAAGCCTCTGACTTTGGCTCAGGTCGTGATCTCACGGTTTGTGGGTTCAAGCCCCGCGCTGGGCTCTGTGGCGACAGCTCAGAGCCTGGAGCCTGTTTCGGATTCTGTGTCTCCCTCTCTCTCTCTGCCCCTCCCCTGCTCACGCTGTCTTTCTCTCTCAGAAATAAATTTTAAAAAACATTAAAAAATCATTTATTCATATATTATGTTTGTATTTGAAATGACAGCTATGATTATCATGCTCTTCGAAGGCAAGAACTGTACCCGACTTAGGGTTACATCCCTCAAGTGTAATTCAAACAGCACAGGCAGGTCATCAGACAGGATTTGTGCACTGAAATGTCAGACTTGGGGACTTTGCTCAGCCTGAACGACAGACACATGCGTGCTGGCGTGATTTGGGGAAGAGGCGAGCAGGAGAGGGAAGACAGGAGGGGGTGCATGAGCGGCCACCCGCTGTTGCTGCTGGAAGTCACCACTGCCCGCGGCGGTGACCATTAAGGGGCGCCAGGCCTCCACGGCTGCCTGGGCGCAGGATGAGCAAGCAGCAGGCTGTGGGGCCCCACAAGCCCAGGGAACCCGCTGAGACACAGAGAGACAGTCACTGTAAGTAGTGTTCCTGTACTGGCAGGCTGCAGAGAGATGTGCAAGCATGGCCGTCTTCCTGGATGTGCAGTGTGCAAACGTGCGGTGTGCAAACATACGGTGTGTGTGGATTCACCCATCGTCTGCTCCACACCCAGCAGCTGTCAGTCTTCGCTGGAGGGGCTGGGGGCACTGCAGTGAACAAACAGAGAAAGTCCCTTTATATTTTATAGGAAAACATGGAAGAAGTAGATGTATAACCATGTTAACAGTTGATTGTTGTCTTTTAGAGTTTAGATTATGGGTTATTGTTTCCTATGAATTTTGGTCTATTGATAACGATGTGGCTGTAAAATAAGATTTGTGACAATAGATGGACCTTGAGGGCATTACGCTGAATGAACTGAGTCAGACAAGGAAGACATACCGTATGCCTGTTACAGGTGGAATCTTCAACAACTCTGTGAGCTCTGGTGGTTGCCAGGGAAATGAGTGAAGCATCAGAAGGAAAAGGGAAAAACAAGAGGAAAGGGTGGAGGACCAAATATTCAAGACACGCGAAGTAGGCAGGAGGCACACGAGGGGCTCGGTGTTTGCGAGGTTCTAGCTGGCCCCCCGGGGCAGGGCCATGCCGGCTCCCCACAGGAGCAAGGGACACGCAGGGCCGCGCCGGGCCCCCACCCCACAAGTGTGCACCCTGGATACAGAGACGCACCACCCAGCCCCGAGCAGCGTCAGCTCCCTCCTCGCCAAGCACCCAGCAGGGGGTCGGGTGAGGCTGAGGAGGGCCAGCCCCGTGAACACCGCACCGCACAAGGTCTATGCTCCGTGCGCCTCTGAATGGTTGTTTCCCTCTGCTTCCTGCTGCGTGTCCTAAACTGATCCAATAAACTGTGTATTTTGAGCTTAATTTCGCACAGGTTTGTTCAGAACATTTCCTTATGACCTTTTAATGTCTGATAAAATTAGAATTAACGAGATCCGCGGCCCCTGGTGGGCCAGCCTGCCCCTGGAGCAGCCCCGGGGAAGGGGGGGGAGCGAGCCGAGCTGGGCTGCTAGTGCCGTCCTCTGTGTTCCTCGGGTGCTATGTCGTTGCAAGGAAAAGAAACACATGCTGTAGCTATTTTAAGAAAAATAAGATATTGAAAATAAAGATTCTGAGGCGTGTTGTGGGCATGCCGAACAGGGGCCCTGCTGAAGTCACACAGGAACCCGGCTGCTTGTCCTGAGGGCTGTGACGCAGGGACAGAGACGCTGCTGGAGGGAGACGACCCCCTCTTCTCTTCCTGCTCCACAGGGTCTCCCCCTTCTGCCTAAGAGACTCAAAGAATTATCCTGTTGGTGCGTCTGGGGGGCTCAGTCGGTTAAGTGTCCAACTTCAGCTCGGGTCATGATCTCAGGGTTTGTGGGTTCTAGCCCCACATCAGGCTCTGTGCTGACAGTTCGGGGCCTGGAGTGGCTTCGAATTCTGTGTCTCCCTCTGTCTCTGCCCCTCCCCTGCTCTCTCTTCCTCTCTCTCAAAAAAAAAAGTGACCCTGCGTCCTCAGGACCTCACAGCCAGCAGCAGCTCCGACACAAGCAAAGCTCTGTGTCTGTCATCTTGTTCCATCTCTGTGTCCTGGTTTGCTCAGTCGGGGCCAGGGGTGACTGGGTGGTGGCCAGTGGCGTGGCTGCTGTGCCGGCCCCTCAGCAGAGTGCTGGGGGCTTTGGGGAGGAGACCTCCAAGTATGCCTGACGCCCCGGCATTTCCTCTCTTTCTCTGGAGAGGGGGCATATTTATTCACTGATTCTTATTTTCCATCAAATAAGATGAAATGATTCAGTTCTTGGTGAAATTCATTCATATGTTCATCTGATTTTTCCACAACTTTTACTGAGCACCTAGTATTTTTCTGACGCCATGCCAGGTGCTGGGGTGCACCGGCCGGTAGAAAATGGTGTTTCTTCCCCATTTCACGAGTGTATATGCGAACGAGCGAGGCGGTGATCATGTAAGACTTAAAAACACACACAGACATTAAGCTCCAGTGACCTTCTCGGGCACTTTCCTGCATGTTGGGACAGAAAATGCTGTTAAAGGAAGAGAACAGCTCTGAGGGACTCGCCCGCGAGTTTATATTTCAGGCAATGGGACACAGAGGGACCCGGTTTCCTGCTGTCCAGCTGACCCTAGGCAGGACGCACTTGTCCCAGGCGATCCCCGGGGAAACTGCTCCTCACTTGCCAGATGGACCTGGAGGGGACAGGAGCAGCAGCTTCCAGCTCGATCCCCAGGGGGAAGGCGAGAGGCTTGAAACTGCTCTGAGGGACTCACCTGCGAGTTTATATTTCGGGCAATTTCAATGGGGCGCACGGACTGAGATCTGGAAACGAGGCCTGGCCTGGGATATAGAGCACGGCCCACCTTGGCTACACCCCCGGCAGAGAGAGATGACACCCAAAAGAGTGAGTTGCAGCGCTTGGTTTGAGAAGGGACTGGGGTGCCACCACTCTTCTCCCCACAACCACCAAGGCAGGAACTGCCGCAGGATGCACTGGACCAAACCACGCCCATCCCTGCTAGAGAGCTGCCCTCTTCCTTTTGTTTCTTTGTTTGTTTGTTTGTTTTGTTTTACCAGAGCCAGGGCAAGACCAACATGGATGCACTGCCCTGATTAATTCTGGTCACTGGCTTGCTTAAACAGTCACATTTAATCCATTCTCCAGATGTACATTCTACACCTCCACTGCTACCTTTTTATCTCTTTCTCTCTGGAGTAATCAGACTATATAGTTTCTCTGGATAGCATCATCGTCATTTCTTTCACTTCCTCTCCAACCATATTCTACTCTTTCTTCTATGAATTAAGTTTCTTAGTCTTTCTGCCTGCTCATTTCATTTCCAATTTCGCTTCCTTCCCGCCCTGTCATTTCTCTCTTTCTCTATGCTCTTCCTCCAGCACTGCATACACCCGGCTCTTTATTTGTAGCTGGGAATTCTGGTTCTATGCTTTAGACTGTCCTTTGTCTATTGGGTTTCTTCTTTTTCCTTTTCTTTTCTTGTTTTTTTTCTTTTTTATGTATTTTTATTTCTTATTATTCGCCTTCCCTCCTTCCTCTTTTCTTTTTTCTTTTTCGTTTTCCCTTTTGGGTTGCGTGTTTGTTGGATTTGTCTGTGCGTTTGTGTGCCTTTGTTCCCTGTGTGTTTGTATGGCTGTTTTCTTTTCCAGGGCTACCTCAAGAAACAAGCCAAAGTACACACGGTGGAGAGTCCCAAATACCACTATGAGTAGGAAAATAAAATAATCAAAGGCTCAACAAGAGAGACCAAAAGATACCACTCAAAGAACACTTCCTGAACGGACAAGGTCTAGACAGTCAAAGAGCCTTCTTGGGTACAGCAGCACTCACAGGTGCAGAGCACATAACAAGCTTTTAAAACTAACAAGAGATAGAAAGCTAACCAAAATGATGAAACGGAAGAACTCTCCTCCAAAGAAATTCCAGGAAGAATTGACAGCTAAAGAACTGCTCAAAACAGATATAAGCAAAATAACTGAACAAGAACTTAGGACAATAGTCATAAAATTAATCGCTGGGCTTGAAAAAGGAATGGAAGACATCAGAGAAACTATTGCTACAAAGACTATGGAGCTTAAAAATAGTTGTGATGAATTGAGAAATGCTATAAATGAGATACATAATAAAATGGAGGCGTCCAATGCATGGATTGAAGAGGCAGAAAGGAGAATAAGTGATTTAGAAGACACAATTATAGAAAGAGAGGAAGCTGAGAAAGAGAGATAAACGGATCCAGGAACACAAAAGGAGAGTTTGAGAGCTCAGCGATACAATCAAACGGAACAATATCTGTATCATAGGAATTCCAGAAGAAGAAGAGAGAGGAAAAGGTGCTAAGGAGTCCTGGAACAAATTATAGCAGAGAACGTACCCAACCTGGGGAAGGAAATAGATGTTGAAATCCAAGAGGCACGGAGAACTCCCCTCAGACGTAACTTGAATTGATCTTCTGCACAACATATCATCGTGAAACTGGCAAAATATAAGGACAAAGAGAGAATTCTGAAAGCAGCTAGGGATAAAAGGGCCCTAACATACAAAGAGAAACCCATCAGAGTGGTGGCAGACCTCTCTACTGAAACGTGGCAGGCCAGAAAGGAATGGCAGGAAATCTTCAATATGATGAACAGAAAAAATGTGCAGCCAAGAATCCTCTATCCAGCAAGCCTGTCATTCAGAATAGAAGGAGAGATAAAAGTCTTTCCAAATAAACAAAAATTGAAAGAATTTGTCACCGCTAAATCAGCCCTACAAGAAATCCTGAGGGGGACTCTCTGAGGGAAATGTTGTAAGGAACGCAAGATACCAGAGACACCACCACAAGCATAAATCCCACACAGGACACGACTCTAAACCCATATTTCTCAATAATAACACTGAATGTAAGTGGACTGAATGCCCCAATCAAAAGGCATAGGGTAGCAGAATGGATTAAAAAAACCAAAATCCATCTATTTGCTGTCTACAAGAAACTCATTTTAGACCTGAGGACAACTTCAGATTGAAAGTAAGGGGATGGAGAAATATCTATCATGCTACTGGAGAATGGCTTCAGACCTTTACATCCTGAGTCACCTCGAGGGACCAGGCACACATTGAATCAAAATCCCGACTTTCCGCTGCAGAGAAATACTGCTCTTTTCTTGCACCAGCAGAACTTACGTCTCCAGGAGTCTCAGGATTTGCCCATCCTTCCACGTGCGTGCCCGAGGGGGGTCCCAGCTCCTCCAAGCACCAGCGGGTGCCCCTGGTGCGCTTCCTTTCAAAACGGGACGTCTGGGGACCGGAGAAACCCGCGTGTCCCCTCAGCGAACAGCTTTGAAATGGCGCAGGTGGGTGTCACTGGGTTGTTACAGGAACGAGGTCCAGCCGCTTACAGCACTTTCCCAGCACGAAGTCCCATCCGCTGGAGCAGCCGCAGCAGCTGAGGACCAGAGCCGCCTCCGAGCCTCCGGCGTGCTTCCCAGCTCTTCTCTCCTTGTCCTCGGGGGACCCCTCACAGGTCAGCGCCGCGCCCCGCACAGCGGTGCTTCTGTCTGCTGGGCACCTGGCACTTGCTCTCACCACCTCCACCCTCCTGAGTGATGCGCTGAGTTTCCCCCCTCCTTTCCTCCATCCCTTCCCTTCCTCCTCCCTCCTTCCCATCCCCCTCTGTCCCTTCCCCTCCCTCCCCATCCCCTCTTCCCCCTACGCATCCATCTCTCCATCCCGCCCTCTCCGTCCTCCCTTCCCCCCCTTCCTCCCCATCCCTCCCCATCTTCCCTCCCCGCCCTCCCTGTCCCTCCTCCCTTCCCTCCCCACCCTTCCCCTTCTCCCTCCCCCCTCTCTATCCCTCCCCCCCTCTCTATCCCTCCCCCCCTCCATCCCCCTTCCTTCAACAGATACTTGTGCTGGGCTCTTGGACCCCTTCTTGGTTGCAGTGGTGAGTACGGCTGGTGCCACGGAGGAGCTCAGGGTCTCCTGAGGGAGAAAGCAGGCAGGGGTGAGGCCTAAGCATCGGGTGAGCGCCAGCCTCCAGCCCGTCCTTCCTGGAAGCACACAGGGCACCAGCCCACTTTTGGGGGTCGCAGCGCCCTCCTGGAGCCCTGAAGGCTGGTGGGAGCTCGGGGTCTGGGCAGCAGCTCCAGTACCGTCCAGACCGGGTGTGAGTGAGGGGACCCCGCTGACACAGGGCCTGGGGTGACGGAAAAATGGCTGTTTGTCCTGAGAAGTTGTGTTCTTACTCATCAGACCAAAACGCGACCGGGGCTTCCGCGCAGGCGGTGGGCGCAGGGAGCGCGTCGCAGGGGCGGGGCCGCGGCCCAGTCAGCGCACTGACCGCGGGGCACCCCGTCTCTGGCCCAGCCCTGCCGCCCACAGCCTTGAGGTGTTTGGTGGACGGAGGGGCGCCTGTTCCCGGGGCGGTGCCTGCGTCTGCCGGGCCCTCCCCGTTGCCGTCTCTCCCACCCGTGGGCCGCCTGCACCGACGCTATTCCCCGACCCCCCGCCCCCCCCCCCCCGGAGGGGCGGCAGGGCCGGCTGACACCCCGGCCTCCGTCAGCGTCGCTGCTCCGCTCTTCTCCCCACAGGGACCCAGCAGCTCTCTCCCGGGGCGAAGTTCGTCCTGATAAGATACACCGTCAAGGAGGTATTTTAGGCCCGAGCCTTAGCCGCCCTCCTCACCCTTCTTGGAGCCGTCGGACCGGGAAGACAGTAGACGAGCTCAGCGTCGCGACCTGCGTCATTCGGCGTCTCCGCTGTGAGCTCAGCGTCGCGACCTGCGTCATTCGGCGTCGGTTAGCAGTAAGGCCACCGCTTCCAGAGGCGGGCGGGGTTGCAGGACGAACGTCAGTCCTCCTCATCGAGCGGAGTCAGGGCTCCGACGTGTGACGTGCCTCTCACACCGACGTGAGGAGAAACATTATGGAATTGGGACATGGACGTTATTTGCTTCCTAAAAGGCTACTTTGCTTTCCTAATTGATGTATCGTGGAATTACTTTAATGAGTAAAACCCTATGAGTGCTCGTAAAATACTAATCCATACTTTCAGACCGAGGTTGTGCCTTGCTGATGTTTCCTGTACGCCTGCTTCCAAATTCCTACCTCACATCAGGGAAACGGAAAAGAAAACACAAAAACTAAAAACTGTACCATAAAACAAAAGAAACATCCAAACTCTATGGTTCCTGAAACAGTTTCCTAATGGGGTGGATGAGTTTGAATTACAGTTTTTAAAGCTCTTAAAGTCTTCCTTCTATTTAGCCGCTGCACCCGCCCGGCTGCCCTCCCCCGCTCCCCCCCGTGGGCCCCCCTTGCCAGCAGCAGGGTGCCTGTCTGCGTGTCCCCACCCCCACCAGGAGCCACGCTGTCCACTGGGCAAGAGACCAGGCCCGGGGCTCCGCGAGGTCCCTGAACTGCTGGGCTCCTGCATTGCAGGGCAGGATTTATCTGAGCTCCCCTATATTTGAAGCGGGTTTTATTTTTTCTGGTTTAAGTTTGAAAATTGGACATAGAAAATGGTAAAGACCTTGCTGGAGTCTGGCAGAAAGAAACTCAAAGTCTGCTGGACTCTGGAAACTGGACAATTTCTCCAGCTGTCAAGGCACCACAGAGATCTTTCTGGTGCCAAATTGAACAGAAAGTAGACATTCATACCCTCTGTTGGTATAGACTTGAGTTTTCCAGAGTTTGTCTCATTTGTGTTAGAAATGATTTTCTATGGTATATTCAATTATTTTACCTTAAATTACACATCATAAAGTACAACATGGCCAGTCCTCTGTCTTTTCGCTTGCACGATCTGGTGCTTTTTAAAAATGTTCATCCTGGGGAGCCAGGGTGGTTCAGTCGGTTAAGCGCCAACTTTGGCTCAGGTCATAATCTCATGGTTTGTGGGTTTGAGCCCCGCGTTGGGCTCTGTGCTGACAGCTCAGAGCCTGGAGCCTGTTTCAGATTCTGTGTCTCCCTCTCTCTCTGACCCTCCCCTGCTCATGCTGTCTCTCTCTCTCTCTCTCACACACACACACACACAAATAAATTTTAAAAAATGAAAAAAAAATTTAATGTTCATCTTTATGAGTGACTGTTTTAGTTGTAGCTCCTGGAAACAGCATTAGTTGAGCATTGCCTTGACAATTTTAGATTCATGTTTCAACAATCGCATTATCTACAAAAGCGATTTCTTGTGTGATATGCTGCTTAAGTGGTTATTTAGAATATCTGCTACAAGGGCTGACGCCAAGTCAGCTAAATCAGAACCAGTCCAGGAAGGTAGGTGTTGATGTTCTAGTTTACAAATTAGGGAGTAAGACTGAAATCCTAAGTGCTTCACCTGAGCACATGCTCTCTGACGCTCTCTTATAATTCTTCAAATATCAGGCGGGTCCTGGTTAGACGTCCTCACTGCCTTGTGTGACTCTTGAAGTAAGATTTCAGGAGGCTTTGTGGGTTGACTTGATCTCAGTTTGGTGCCTATTAGAGAATGTCTCTCTATGACTGTTGCAATCGAATAAGAGTTTCTTGTCCCCTGGCCCCGTCAGCCCCACGAGGCAAGGGCTCTCTGTCTCACTTGGGGCTGTGTGCCTGGACCACAGTAGGGATCATTACGTATTTTTTGCATGAATGAATACATGAAGGGAGGATTTTTATTTAAACAACTTTTCTTCAAACTGTGAATGTTGCCCCACTGTTTTCTGTCACCTGACGTTGCTTAGAAACGGAAACCCAGGGAAAGACCCCAAGACGTGGCCGAATCCTGGAGATGCCAGGGAAGAGCACGCTCAGTAAATGCTGGTTGTCTTCATGTCACTTGTTAGCAGAAGCGGAGTCTCCATGAAGCTGACGGTGGAGGCTCTTTGCAGACCTGCCAGGTCCCCGGGGACATGTTCACGCGGCCAGGTGTTGTGAGATTGTCACAGGCATTTATGACTGCCTCCTTCCCGTTCCTGCTTCCCGCCGTGGGAGGGCGCTAGGACCGAGGCAGGGCTCTCCATGCGGGCTGAGGGGGAGTGAAATCGGGGTGCGCTTGGCTAGCGTTGGTAGGACATAGGGGGCACTGTCACCCCAACACTGGGGTGGCTCCTGGAAACATTCCAGTCACGCACTCTGCCGCCCAACTGAGTGTTGTGACATGAACACTTGTGGAGAAAAATAATGCAGTGAGGGTCACAGAGAGGGTGGTGTGCTGTGCAGCTAAGGGATTAAAACATCGTGCTGTTCTAGTTCAGAGCCTGGAGTCTGTTTCGGACTCTGTGTCTCCCTCTCACTCTGACCCTCCCCTGTTCACGCTGTCTCTCTCTCTCAGAAATAAGTAAAACATTTTAAAAAATAAAAAAAAAATCATGCTGTTTCTTGGGCTGTGTGATGCCTGCAGCAATTGTCATCTTAAACAGTTTTAATTTATGTTATTCTTTTATTTTAAATAAATATTCTCATGTGCTCACAGTTTTATGTGCACAATTGTGTTAAGGAGAAAATTAAACAACATTCAAACCTCATAAAACCTGAAGTCCCATGCCTATTAAAGTCATAAAAATTAAGAGGACTTTTAACAACTAGATTTTTATGCACCAAGTAACAAGAAATAAAGTTTTATGGAACAAAAATTTTGTAGAGGTTACAAGAATAGATTGCCAAAAAACACATTAGTTGTTGTAAGAAATAATATTTGTCTCTCTTGCCCAGCATTCCATGGATCAAGAAGATTAAAGATATCGAAGATGATCTTATGAAAGATGCATTTATGAAAAATGTGTGTGCATGTGTGTGTGTGTGTATAAAAAATCCAAGGGGGAAAACCAGAAATGAACAACAAAATGCTAGACTGATTTAAATTTTATCAATAATTACATTAAAAGTTAATGGTCTACACTCTCCAAACAAAAGGCAGAGACTGTCAGGTGGGTGAAGAGTGAGTATAAGCTATATGCTGCCTACAAGAGACAAACTTTACATAAGGAGATGTAGATGGGTTGAACATCAAGTGTTGGACAAGCCCATCCATGCAGATGCTGAGAAAGTCATTAAGTCGGAGAAAAGAACCTTCCACGTGGTGAGCAGCACTGGGGTTAAAGGGCGACTCACCTTGGTAAATGCTCTCTTCATTAGGGAGTCAACACAGTTACAAGGTGCAGGTGCCTGATGAGAGACCCCCCAACCCAATACGTGAAGCCAAACTGACCAAGTTAAAAGTAGGAGGAGATCACTTCACAACTGGAATCAGATTTTAATACTCCTCTCTCGGCAACTAATGGAACAACTGGACAAATAAAATCTAAAAAAAAAACACCCAACCCTCATTAGTCCGGACAGAGCCTGACCCACAACCCAGCATTGCTCTGAAGGAATTCCTGGGGTGAGATGGTCTGAAGGCGGGCTCCTGTCGTGAAGACCTGGCTTTGACTGCAGGCCTTCCTGGGGGCAGCTCCCCTCTTGTGCTCACAGTGCATGGAGGAGCCCACTGTGTCCTTGGGGCGTGTCAGGCTCCCAGGGCGCCCCAGCCTCTGCCCTTCCACGGGCGCCTTAGGCTGGGCCACTGGGGCTCCTTACTTACTGGCCAGCTGTTGGCCATTAACAAGATGGTTTTCAAATTGCATTTGGCACTTGGTTTACAGCAAGAGAGCAATACTGGGAATGCAGTTTGTCCTGAGGGCAGAGACGGAAGGTATTTTCTGGAAAACGTGGTGATATTGGCTAATACTTGTACACTATGGACCGTGACTCTGCCGTTTCCAGCAATAGAGAGAGAAAGGCCATGTGACCAGCAAACGGAGGGGTTAAAGGGGCTGCGCTGCTGAGTGTGGCTTGCAGCTAAGGCCGGCGGGAGGGACGGCGAGCCAGCACCATCGGGGTGACCGGCAGCTTCCGAGAAGGAGCTCTGGGTGTCCTTGTTTGTTTCCAGCAACTATTTGAAGTGCTTGCCATTTGTAGGAGTCACCCCGTCTCCCAGGGACCACAGGCCAAGCACATTCCTCCCGAGCCGCCAGCCGCCTCCTGGCTCGCCGCCGCACAAAAGCGCAGCCTTTCCTTTCATTGCTTCATAGAGTTTAAACCTGATGGACCAAGGGGGCCAGGCCTGACTCGGTGCTGGACCCCAGGTCGGAGTCAGAGAGGCTCAGCCCCCAGCTGGCAGCCCTCCTTTCTGCGGTTCTCCATTAGCTCCTGGGAACCGACTTCCAGTTATTTCTTCTGCGCCGTGACTGTGAATTTAAAGAGCAAATATCACCCCTGAGATTCACCGGTGTTATTTTAATTAAATACACTTCCCCTGTGGCTTTGTGAGCTGTTGGGTCTGTCTCAGACGCAGTTGTGAAGCCCTCGGTGGGCGCGCATCGCGGACACCACACCCCTCCTGCTGTCCTCACCCCCCTCTGGACGTGGCAGAGTGAACACTGGCGTCCGCGTCAGAATCAGAGACTTGGCTGCGGCTCTTCTCTCGCTGCTACTGCAAAGGCACTAATAACAACCAGCTGAGTGAGTCGCGGAGTCCAGTCTGGAAAGAGCCTCCCTGGATGAGGTCCCGCTGCGGCGGCAGAGGCCTGTGCTACGTGGGCCCCACGTGGTGGGGGCCCTGGGGTCGGAGGAACGTTCTGCTCTGCCCTGCACAGGTGACCAGGCCTCTGCTGGGTTGCTGGGGTGCGTCTGAAATAAATGAAGAGATTTTAAAAAGGCAAGTCGAGGGCACGGTTCGCACGACTGCCGTCTCAGAGGAAAAGGAACAAAAGAATCAAGGCAAAGTTGAATGCTTTAAAGCCAATGTATTTCTTAATATGAATATGAGTGGAAAACACAACAAGTCAGCCAACATCTCCCTGAGCTGCCATCATCCCTCACCTCAGGAAGAGATTCCACCCCAAAAATAACAAGAAAAAAAATCAAAATAAATATGAACCCAAACTGACCTTCGCCCACAAGTGAGTGTTTTAGCGAGTGGCCCAATTTGGATAAAGCAGGAGTTGGCCGCCGGTGACGGGCAGGGCCCCCGGCCGTGGGGACTCGGGGGAGGGGTGTCCACTTCTGCACCCGCGCCTCCTGCCTCCTGCTCCCGTCTGGCACGCCAGGACCTGGGATACAGGCCAGCTCCCGACTCAAGTTTTGGCACCTCGGACCCCTCAAGCAAGGGGGGCTTTCTCTCTAGAAAATACATGCACAATAAATACTATCTGTTCCTTTAATGAAAGACAGAGAGAGAGGACGGACAGCGACGGAGAACAACAGCATCGATTGCACAGAACATCTCTGAATGTACCTCAAAATTCTTTACTTAATTGAGTTCCATACGTACAAACTTCAGTCTGCGTAGCTCTTTAGAGCAGTTACTCTGATGATACTCTTTTTAAAAATTTTTATTATTTAAAAAGTTTTTTAATGTTTTAATTTTATTTTTGAGACAGAGAGAGACAGAGTACAAGCAGGGCAGGGGCAGAGAGAGGGAGACCCAGAATCCGAAACAGGTTCCAGGCTCTGAGCTGTCAGCACGGAGCCCAACACGGGGCTCGAACTCTCCGACTGTGAGATCATGACCTGAGTTGAAGTCGGACGCTTTAACTGACTGAGCCCCCCAGGCGCCCCGACCCTGATGATATTCTTGACTGTGATGTCTCGCTCAGTGTCCCCACCTGATCCAAGCATAGAGCATGAAGGAGTCCTGTGGAGCCATGTGTGGTGGGAGATGCCGAGACCTTGAATACTTTTCTTTTCCAGCAAAGACCTGATGTGTGTAATTTCTGTGTTTAATGAGATAACAAGACTCTTACCTAGAGCTGTAAGTCAGGTTAACAGAACACTTCAAATCAGGCTGTGTGTCTTCACAGGGCTGTGCAGTCCTCTTCCATCTTGCAGGGTGAAAAGTGGGGGGAAGTGGGCCCCGGGGCCTTCCGCACATGCTCTGGGCCCTGCGTTCCGGGTCCCGCGCTGCCCTGGCCGTGCCCGCGTCTGAGGTACTTTGGGTCTCTGTGCCAGTCATGTGAAGTCAGACATGCCTGAGTAGTCCAAGGTCTTCGCATTTGGCCAGTTAGCTGTTACCTCTGAGGGTGATTTGAGAAACATCTATAACTGGTTTTGACGGTTAGGACCCTGGGCTGTTTTGATAGTTTTATCTTTTACAATCAGCTTCAGGACAAATGTCTTCCATCTCTGCTTTTATCATATCCTCGCTCTAAATCTTTGATCAACTTTGCATTTATCGTGGGATGAAACCGGGGCTGTCTGGGTCCCTGAGTCTGCAGCGGATGGTGTTGTCATTGTTCCTCAGGCTGCCTGATGGGGGTGGGGGGCTCAGGGCCTCGAGTTGGGCTGGGGCTGCGGGCTGCCTGGGGGAGAGGGTTCTGGCTCCAACAGGAGGCCCTGGGGGGTGTGGGTGCTCTAGGCCGAGGCTGGTCCTCCAGGGCTTCTGGCGCGTGGAGGCCCTCAGCCCACCTGCCCCTCAACTCACGGCTCCACGGCCACGCGGGTGGGAAGGGGAAGCTGGCCGGCCGTGGGGCCTGGCGGTCTGTTCGCTGCGCAGGGCCGACTGTGCGGGAGGGAGCGCAGGGCCAGCGTGCCCCCTCCCCCCAGGGCGTCCGTCCTGGGTCCTCGCTGTGGGAACAGGGCTCTCTCGTCCGAGTTGTTGATTTGAGTCAAGCACGATACCAGAAGTGAGTTTTAACATAAGCTGGTAGAAGACAGTGGCCCATATGCAGTGAGGAAATCTAACACCCACACCACCAGCACACACGCACTTTAAGCGCGTTGTATCTCTCCGTGAGCCCGAGAACCTGTCACGTCTTCCGCCTTCAGCTCGTGCACAACTTCTCCCCGGGCCCCAAAGCTGGAATGAGTCAAGTCTGGTTCACTACCGATCACTGAGAAGATAATAAGAGGAAGAAAGCGCCCGGGGGCAGGAGCCTCACGGTTAACCCAGACCAGCCTGGCGGCCGCCTAACAAATAATAAGGTGCTAAGCCCTCGGCTCCCCCGAGTGTCCCCAGGGGGTCAGGAAGGTGGCAGGGGTCTCCACTGTAAAGACCCCACACCACCCTCTTAGGAAAGGGCACTATGACAGCCACACTCAGGGGTGCAGGGCTGTGTGTTGCCGACAGACCCCGACCTTCACTGTCCGACATTACCGGAGGCGCTGGGCTCCCCGTGTGCACCGCTGCCCGTCAGTCCTAGGGGCAGTCATTCTCCAAGCAGCCTGCGGGCTTTTCGTGGGGAAGGGGCTTAGGAGCCAAGGTCTGGGCCCTGGGGGTGCGGGCAGCTACCGGGGTGTCACCGTGACAGGGGTGCTGAAGACACAGATGCGTGTGCGGGCGGTGCGGGAGCCCCGGATGCTCTGCAGGCTCCACACACGGATGTGGCATAGCTCGTTATCGCGCTACGTCTGACAGTTTCTAGAGAGTGTGGGGCTCGAGCGCCGCTGGCGTCTGCGGCCCCGGCCTCGCTCCCCGCTGCTGTAACCGTGTGTCTCACATCTCTGTACTCTTAGCGTGAGGCACACCTGCACCCTCGGCTTCTTTCCAAGAATATGAGGAACATACATTTGATAGAAATTCTACTGTGGAGGCTCCTGAGTGGCTCAATCAGCTGAGCATCAACTTCAGCTCAGGTCATGAGCTCACGGTTTGTGAGTTCAAGCCCCGCGTCGGGCTCTGTGCTGACAGCTCGGAGCCTGGAGCTGCTTCAGACTCTGTGTCTCCCTCTCTGCCCCTCCCCTGCTCGCCCTCTGTCTCTCAGAATAAATAAACACTTAAAAAAAGAAATGCCACTTTGCAGCATGTTTCAGTTTTCTTTAAAGTATTTTTACTGTGGGTGGTGGTACGATAATTTCTGTACTTGCTTGATTTCATCCAATTAGATGCTAGGATCTTGAAGAGAAGGCACAGCTGCTCCTCGAGGCACCGGCACAGACTCAGCCGCGTCTGGAACGGACAAGCCCTCCTTCCTCCGCACACGCAGCCAGAGGCAGCGCCCACGGGCCGCCGGCGCCAGGTGGGACCGCCGCACCTTCTGCATGTAGGAAGGTTCCGGGACCTGCGGTGTCCTCTCTGCACGGACCTATGTCTGTCTCTAGTCTGCCTGTCCTTCCTCAGAGCTCATCTGCTTTCGTGGCAGGACTGTAATACTGAGAAGAAAAAATTCTTTGAATTTTGGTGAAGATACTCAAACATTTGGCAAG
Source organism: Hyaena hyaena (assembly GCF_003009895.1). Lineage (NCBI taxonomy): Eukaryota > Metazoa > Chordata > Mammalia > Carnivora > Hyaenidae > Hyaena > Hyaena hyaena. The sequence continues at coordinate 160,162 of NW_024081564.1, read as the reverse complement.
AGTGTGATGTGATGTGATGTGATGTGATGTGTGTGTGTGTGTGTGGAGGGGGACTTGCTTGTTGTCTTTGGAGAGGTTTGGAGAAAGTCACCCAGGGCTGTGGGCAAGAGGCAGGAAGAGCCGGTTGCCAGCAGGGTGGGCTCACGTGGGCCGTGGCCAGGCCAGATGACGAGTCGTCAAAAGACGAAAGGACCGATTTTGTCACATAACCTACAGCTTCTGCTGACATAACGAGGCGTGTTTATAGTCGGGACATTTACCTGAACCAGCCTACACTTCCGGGTGGTCATTCGTGATCATGATTTTTCGGGCTGTCCTCGATTTCCCCAAAAGCATAGAGAAAGCTTTGACTTCTTAGTTGAGGGGCAAATGCAGAAAAAAAGGCATAGTTTTCCTCAGTGTCAGAGCTACAGTTTTGGCTCTTTGTCCTATAATTAAAGGACTTATAATTATGGTCTCTTATGGGATGGTCCAAACGTGTCTTGTGCTCATGGGTTTTAATGCTTCCTGCCAGGGAGCCAAAATTACTACATTTCTCAATTTTACCACATCTTATTTCTTAAACATTCTTGCACTTCTGTGGCTTATTAAAGTGTATTTTATGTAAGATTAAGTTATTTTAAATAGTGTCCATACTCTGAATACCGACGGTAGTAACGATGATGGTAAAATGGTAGACGCGTCTCTATTTTCATGAGTCGGCAGTGCGCATGTTTTCCTGGTGCGTGAGTGGGGGCTGTACGGCTTGCCGCCTGGACGGGGACACCGCTCAGCCTGTGAAGACCCTGCGCACCCCAGCGACCAGAACGGGCCCTGGAAGAGGACGCACAGTGGCCACGCTGTGAATAAGCCCAAATATCAAGATGAGACCGCCTGTCGGTGCTCCTCCTCACATGCCATTCATGCCCTCACTGCCTCGTTAGCTCCCCTCTGACTCTCTCGGCTGCTGCACTTCCGAGCGGGGGCCGGAGGGATGTGCCGAGATCAGCCGACTCGGAGAAGTTGGGGGTGACGTTCATTTAGCAAATGGACCCTGAGCTCGACGCTCTGGAAGACCTGACGCGGCCTCCAATCTAAAGAGCACGGCCCCGACCACGGTATCATCTGGTCTCCAAGACTGGAGCCGTGTCCCCCGTGGGGCCACCTGGGTTGAGGAGGACGAGCCACAAAACAGAGGCAGAAGCCACATCCTGAAAGGATGCGTAACCACGTGAAGGAGTCGGGACAGAGACCAAATAGGGAGTTGGAGGGTGGAGCAGGCACGGCCGGGCACTTTCCACCTGCACATGGGCCCGGCCTTCCGGGAGGGTCAGTGGCGTCCTCTCCAGGACAGGCCGCTCACCCGGCCACTCACCCGACGCGGGGCTCGAACCCACGAACCGTGAGATCATGACCTGAGCCGAAGTCAGACGCTCAACCGACTGAGCCCCCCAGGCGCCCCCAGATTGAGATCTTTTAAGCAATAAATACTCGTTTTATGGAAATTATGGTTTTTTTTTAAGCGCAGAGATGGAAATCCTCCTCCTTCCACACACGTGCTCACGGGCACATGCAAACAATACCCTCTTACTTGGGCTTTCCTGATTAAAAAAAATTTTTTTTTAACATTTACTCATTTTTGAGACAGAGAGAGACAGAGCATGAGTGGGGAAGGGGCAGAGAGTTAGAGGGAGACAGAATCCAAAGCAGCTCCAGGCTCTGAGCTGTCTGCACAGAGCCCGACGTGGGGCTCGAACTCATAGACTGTAAGATCATGACCTGATTTGAGGTAGGATGCTTAACCGACTGAGCCACTCTGGTGCCCCATGGGCTTTCCTGATTTTGTCCAGAAGGAAGTTCTGGTGAACTCCAGGCATTTCAGGGGAGGGAGCCCCCATGCCCACTCGCGGTCATTCCCCGTGAGGCACGGAGACCGTTGTATCGCTGGCATTGCTACTACTTGAACTCCACACCGTTGGGAGTCCCAGAGAAGTAGTTTTCACCGTGTAGACGTGGCTTGTAGCATGTATCCAGGTTCTGTTGTGTGGATGAGGTAGGTAGGTGCTTGTTTCTAACCCAGACGGCGCCCCCTGCCCTAGGGGGGCGTGGCTGCCCTCTCTTGCCGGCACGCTGAAAGGCACATCATGTTGCCCTCAGGGGCTGTGCTTGTCCCAGAAGAAAGTGGACACGTTCAGGGGCAGGGACGGGGGCCCGAGGCCACGGGCAGGCATGCCTTCGGATGGAGGGCTGGCCAGCTGTCGTAGGCGCACTCGCGCAGGCTTGGTTAAGGGGCTCCGGGCAGAAGCCCATGGGGGCTGCACAGTCCGGGAGACCACTGTTGGAAGTGGACAGCTGCCCCAGACTGTGAGCAGCTCATGCGTGAGCTTCCTGCCTGGTGCCTGACACACTGTGAGTGCCGACGAGGGACAGGAGGGGAGGGTTCGTGAGGGCACGCCCTCCCCGCTTGCAGGGACCGGGGCCGGACCCCCGAGCTGCCTGAAACTCCTGCGGCCGCCTGCACCTGGCCGGCGGTGCCAGCCTTATCGTGTCCCTTACGCTGGGTGGGCTTCTCAGTGGGGCCTATGCTGGTGTGCTCGGAGTTCTGCCTGACCCGCCGTGACAGAGGGCAGCTGCTGCCTCATGCCACGTCTGCTTCCTGGTGCCCCTGAGGAGTGGCCAACACCACCCACGTGCCGTGTCTGTGGCAGGGGTGAGGTGACTTAGGTCTGGGGAAACTCTCTGGCCTGCCGACCCCTCTCTGGCAGAGGAGCCGGGAGCCCTGCAGAGCCCCCTGGACGGGGATGCAGCTGCTCGCGGGGCGCGTCGCCGCACTTCCCCACGGCAGGTGCACGCCTGCTTCCTTGGACGCTGCAGGTTCTGGGCATGGAGTGTCTGCAAGTCACTGTAGCTGTGTGCGGGGAGCTGTGTTTTCCTGCCCCACCTCCCGATTTCCCGAGAGGAAACCGAGGCAGGACAGTAGAATGATGCCGATACATCTTGCATCAGCCGCAACAAGTTCAGGGGGAGTGATTCCGTGCTCTTGTCTGACGAATGAGCAGAGAGGCATTCTGTGCTGCCCCCCCCCCCCCATGACTTCAGATTCCCAGCTCAAGGCACAAGGGGTGCTGAAGACTTTCGCAGACTGGAGCCTGGTTTAGGGGTTGAGGTGGGGAAGGGAAGAGCCCGGGGACTGTGGGTTCTGGTCAAACATCCGAGCGCTGCCCCCCCTCCCTCCTGGAGGCTGGACCTCACGCCTGCAAGACACGGGCGGGCGGGCGTGGCTCCCACAGGCCACAGCGCAGCTTCTCCAGGAGCTCACGAGCGCCCCGGGGGGGAAAACGGCAACAAATCATCAGACCCGTCCCGACACCAAGGGAAAGGGTACGGACACGAGTCTGAAGGGGCAAAAGCGACTCAAAACGTTTCCAAACAATTGTCCAGAGGCCGCTGTGGGCGGAACTGGGGGGAGGGTGGTGGAGGAAAAGCAGCAAGGGCTCCGGAGGGCCCTCCACATGCCGCGTCTTCTCTCGGAGCTGGCGGCCGTGTAGACCGTGGGTGCATGCCTCAGAGGCGGGAGGCTGGTGGGGACACCACGGAGGCAGCCTTTCTCCTTCAACTGCTACTCCTTCGTGAGTCTCTAGACAGACTTCTCTTCCCTAAATACGTTCATATTTGATGGTATTCCACTTATATTGCTCCATTTCAAACTATTAAATGGTTGGCATTTCCAATTTTTGAAAAGATTCCAAATAAGTTTTGAGATTGATTCCACATGATGTGCATCTTCGAATCCAACATCACGTGGTCCACTTGAAGAAATATTCAAGTAAGATTGGGAGCGCATGCTGGCTTCTCTTTTATCATGATTTATGCAACACATGTTTTTTTTAAAAACTATTTGGAGATTTAGAGAACATTCAGTAGAATTTTGTTATTCTAGTAGTAAATTTAGAGTAATTCTATTGTGTCATTTAAGAATTTTGGGTGCGTACAATTCATGTGTTTCTATGAGGCAAATATCCTTCTATTATACTCAGTGGAATTGTAGATTTCTCAAATTCCTTGATTAAAGCCAGTGATTTTATTTGTTTATAATTCCCCCAGTACATAAAATACATTTACATTTAAAAGCTTGTGCTACAAATCGGGCGTTGGGTCTAGACACTCAAGGGACATCACAGGATTCTGGTCCTCCTGTCCAGGACACCCTTCCAGGAGCCACGGGGTACACTTGGGAGTCCGGAGTCCAGGCCTTGCTGTGGCTAAGGATGGAGACAGGCCTTTCCAGCTGATTCAAGACTCACTGACCCCTCCCGAAACACAGCCCCTTGATTGGTGTCCTATTGGCAGCCTGCTTGCAAATGCCACCAGACCTCAGAGATGCACACCGTGGGTCCACCAGGCCAAAGGCAGAAGCGTATCTTCCCGTCTGTCTATACTCAGATTACTTAGAAAACAATTAAAATACCTTCATCTTTCTGTTATTACTCATCTTTCATTATCTTATTTCTATAGGTTCTTCTGAGGCAATTGCTGAATGGGCCCAGATGCCACCAAGCATCGCCCGGGCAGCTCCATCCCCACCCCCTGCCCCCCGTGCCCCCAGGAAATCACCATCACTGTGAAGTCTCCACTGTGAAGTCTCTCCTGAGAGCTCGGTGTGCCATCAGACACTGATGAACAAGAGACAAAGGACGGTGAGGCTGGGTGGCATTTACTGTCTCCTTTTCTTTCTCCACTCGCAGGGCTGGCATCTGAGACAGCGGCCGTGTGGCTCCGGCATTGTCTGCCACCTTCTGGGTCTTTTGAAACAAATTATGCTTTGCTTTGGCCTCAAGTACCTTGAGTTCTGTGATTTAACTAGATGGTCGAAGCTACATAGGCCATTTATAAAAGAAAAATAAAAGAAAACCAGATATAAAGACAAGAATTCAAGATATTCGTGGGGAGCTTTAAACAGACACCAGTCAATATGGTATTTGTGTGCGTTCAGGAACACAACCTCTAGTAACCATGTGAAGGAGAGGCGCTAATCAAATCTTTTGCTCATATTTTAGCTCTTTGCCGATACAGCTCTGTGTGCATGTCTGTGTCCTTGCCAGTGACGGAAGTTAAGGAGACCACCCAATTTTGGCATCCTTCTCTTCTTCCAAGCAGATTTGGGATAAATTATAATAAAAGCCATCATTGGTGAATACTTTAATCTTCAAGTTAATTATATATACACACAAATATAGTTTATATGTATCTATAGATTAGTTGAAGATGTATATATATTTTCTCCTATACATATGGCACGATGTAAGATAGTAGAGTCTAGAGTCTAACCACCTGGGTTCAGATCCCAGTTTCATTCGTACTTGCTGTGTGACCTTGGACAATTTGGTTCACTTATCTTCCTTAATTTCCTTATCTGTAAAATAAGGATAATAATAGCACCTGCCCACTTGTTGTTAAGAGATTTGAATAAGTTACTATTTGTAAAGCATCTAGACGGCGCTACAGAAATGTTTGCTAATGCCTGCACAGTGTCTCATTTAGTTTTCTCCATGGCATTGCGAGGTGATTGTACTTTCCCTTTGACAGAAAATGAAGATTCTGAACTCCGAGAAGTGAAGGGACTTGCCCTAACCTATACAATGTCTTTATTTTCTCAGCCGTGAAATTTTTCTGCTTTATTTATTTATTTATTTTTAATTTTTTAAATGTTTTTTATTTATTTCTGAGAGAGAGGGAGAGACAGCATGAGCAGGAGATGGTCAGAGACAGAGGGAGGTACAGAATCCGAAACTGGCTCCAGGCTCTGAGCTAGCTGTCCGCACAGAGCCGGACACGGGGCTCAAACTCACGAACCATGAGATCATGACCTGAGCCGAAGCCGGACAGTTAACCGACTGAGCCACCCAGACGCCCCTTTCTGCTTTATTTAAACTGAGGCGTGTTGTGAAGAGTTATGTTCTCAGAAATTTTTCAGTGTAGATGGAGAGTTTTTTAGACCACCATCACCATCACCACTCTCATTGTCGTCATTGCCGTCATGACCACAATCATCATGACCATGACCACCATCACCATCATCACCGTCACCACCGTCACCATTACCACCACCATCGTCATCATCCTCATCATCACCATCATCACCATATCATCATGACCATGATCACCATCACCATCACCATCACCATCATCACCATCACCATCACCATCACCATCAACATTACCACCACCACTATCATCATTATCACCATTATCATCACCATCACCACCCTCACTGTCATCAGCATCATCATATCGCCATTATCACCATCACCTCATCATCACCACCTTCATCATCATCATCACCATCATCATTGTCATCATCTTCATCAAGACCTTCAATTATTGCTTTACTCTTTGCATTGGTCTTCTAGAAGCGTTAAAAAGAATCCAGTGCAGGGACGCCTGGGTGGCTTAGTCGGTTAAGCGTCCGACTTTTGCTTAGGTCATGATCTCGCGGTTTGTGGGTTCGAGCCCCGTGTTGGGCTCTGTGCTGACTGCCAGCTCAGAGCCTGGAGCCTATTTCAGAGTCTGTATCTCCTTCTCTCTCTGATCCTCCCCTGCTCACGCTGTCTCTCTCTCTCCTAGAAATAAATAAAAATATTTAAAAAAAAAGAATCCAGTGCATATTTTCCTTATTCTCTCCAGTGTGTCCGTTAAACATTAAATAGAGGCACCCTCCTATGGAAAATGGCAGGTTTAGTGTTTTTCTTACTTTTCAGCTTCATCCTTCTTGTGGCTAGAGCCTGATTCTTTAAACAATTACTGGTTTCATATAATCCATTTCACCTGATCCCCAGGTGTACCTTCCCAGGACTCTAGAGCAGCTCATGACCCCAACCTGGTCTCAGTCCCCTGTTCTCATAATAAGAAGAAAAATCCATTGAGACAATTAGTATTAAACTGCAAGTGTTTGCTATTATATATATAAATGGTTTGCAACCAAAACCAAATGTTTCAAATGTTTTTCAGTCCTAAGATTTTGAGTTTATTCCATCTGATGACCATGACCATGGAACAATTCTCAAACTATTGGAAGATGACATACAATGAGTCAACAGTGTTGTCCTCAAAAAGTCATAATCAGTGACCCATTGGCCACGGAGAGTACGTTAAAGGTATTCTGTGTTCACAGAAAAGCTTTGGGTGGAGAAATTATTTCAGAATTGTCTCTAAGTTACAATCCGACAAATACCTACATTGCTGACTGCAAGTATTACCCAGGGCACAAGTGAGAGGGAAATATTCTGAGCAGTGTATATACCCTCTTCCCGTAAAATGATGACCCTCACAGCGCCACATTTGGATGTATGCATGCTTGCATGTTTACAGCTCACTTTGTACATATAAACAGTAAAAAGTGCATATGTCTGTGTGCATGTTGATTACGTCTGCTGGCAGACTCCCCACCTTGCTACGTGACCTCTGCCTTTAGAATAACCCCAAGACCTTTCCAATCAAGGCCTCTATTTCTTTCCTGTTTCTTTTATTGAGATGAAATTCACAAAACATAAAACTAACCGTTTTAAAGTGAGTAACATAGTTCTTTTTAGTGCATTCCCAACAACAGTGTTGTACAGCTACCGCCTCTGTCTCATTCCTGAACATTTTCACCACCAGGAAGGAAACCCACACCCCATGGCTCCCCTTCCCTGGCGCCTGGGTGGCTTAGTCGGTTAAGTGTCCGACTTCAGCTCAGGTCATGATCTCGCGGTTCGTGAGTTCCAGCCCCACATCGGGCTCTGGGCTGACAACCTGGACCCTTTTGGAATCCTCCGTCCCTCTCTCACTCGGCTCCTCCCCTGCTTGCTCTCTCTCTCTCTCTCTCAAAAATAAAAATGAAGAACATTAAAAAACTGAGGATCCCCTTTCCTGATGCCCCAGCCCCCACCGATCGGAAGTCTTCCCTCAGTCCCTGTGGGTTTTCCCACTTGGGGCAGTTCATGTGAATGGGATACTAGATGTGGCTTCTGCGCCTGCCTTCTTTCACTCAGCATCGGGTGGCCTGGTCAGAGTGTCATTCCTTTTCATGGCCAGATAACGTCTCATCGCATGGCTGTGCCCCATTTTATCTGCTCGTCCGTTGATGGACACTTGGGTTTTTTTCAGGTTTTGGCTGTTGTGAATAGTGCTGCTGTGGACTTGTCTGTACATCTGCATGTTTGACCGCTAACATTTTTGAAGTCTTACCAGAAGGAAATTTCATCTTTGGAATCAACATTTACTAATCCAGAAAACATCGTTAGACATTTAATGTGAAAAACAAAAGATAATTAGTTGTATCAAGATATTTTGAGCTTTGATGTTCCTTATTAAAGCACCAGCAGTTATTTAAAACCCCACAGGACTTCTAAACTGCACATGCTGTCCTAAATTGTATGATTTTTGTGGGGAATGGTATTTATGGTTGAATATTTTACAAGCATTAAACATGTAAACTCTCCACTATGAATACTTCATCTGATGCCAGAAAAATTACCCTGGGTCCTCACTGTTGCAGAGAGTCAGGGTTCAAACTTGTTAGAAATCAGCAAATTTTAAAAGGCTCCACTTTTATGGACATAACCTGAGGTTGACAGACTAGAAGGTCATTATTAGCAAGTATGTAAACAGTTTTATCTAGGCTACCAAAGGAGATTTCTGAAAATACCAGGATGGATAAACATATTGAAAAGGCATAGAAATGAGCTTCATGCTGTTTAGAGAAAAGATTAGGGACGCCATTTCCTTACTTTCTGTTTCTAAGCAGAGCCAATGTGCACTTGCAGAATACTGTCTTACCGTACTCATACCACACACCTTCCTTTCCTTTCTTTGTTTCATGTTTGTGATTTGCCTCTCCAAATAAAAACTTGAAATTATAAACTTATTTTCTTTGGACTCAGGGGTTCAGAATTATGGGCTGTGAATTCAATTTGTTAGGGGCACTTTGAATGAATTAGAAGGGAGTGCCTGGTAATTATAATTTATTCACTTCACAATTTATTATCTATTTAGCAAATATGGTTTTGACATGATTTCCTGCCTTCCAGATTGCCTGATGGAGAAAGATGGTGGGTTCCCTCGTGCCGCCTGTAGATGGTGAGGGAATACTTTCTCAGCATTAATTGCCTACCCTTCCTCACAGGTGAGTGTGGGTAAACTTTACAAAATATTATACTTTACAGAGTGAAATGTTTACCTAGTGAGGAAACATATACCATCCTATGGGATCAGAAAAAGAGGAAAGTGTCTTCAATAACAAAGAATATCTTTATATTGTTAAAATGTAGACCGAATACCATCAGCAGATTGAACCACTGCCCTAAAATAGGAAAACAGCAGCTCAGGACGTAACCTGAAGTTGAGTACTCAGAATCCACGCAGCGGGTCCACGCGCTACTGACGTGTCCCTCGCACCAACATGCTCAGCAGAAGGGGAGTCTTCAGACACGAGTTCAGAGGCGCCTGCAGGACTCAGTCGGTTAAGCTTCGGACTTCGGCTCAGGTCGTGATCTCGCAGTTCGTGGGTTCGAGCCCTGCGTCAGCCTCTGTGCTGACAGCTTGGAGCCTGGAGCTGCTTCAGATTCTGTGTCTCCCTCCCTCTCCGCCCCTCTCCTGCTCACACTCTCTCTGTCTCTCAAAAATAAACATTAAAAAATAATTAAACAAAAGACGCACGTTCGTTCCTATTCCTCTGGGAGCAATACAAGTGGGCTGCTGATGCCACCTAGTCCCTAAATTTCTGCTAACACCTGGTGCCCGGCGGTCGCATGAAGATCGGCGTCGTGCCCCGGGACGGACGTGGGGCTGGGAGGCTCGGGCTGACTTGTGGTTTGGTTTCAGCAGACACCTTTGGTGGTATCTGGTATCTGCCTTGTTGGAAGCCTCCACACCTGACCTCACACCAGAGGGGCTGAGGGCGGCTGCGCAATTCTCTGTAGCACGTGGGGCAGGTGACGAAAATGCCAGGTGCTCGCACGGTAGATTAGCTGTTACTGCCTGAGCCGCTGAGAGGGGTCACTGAGTTCAGGGTAAGCGGAAGCCCAGCCAGGGGCAGGAGGTCGGACTTCGAGATGGCTCGCGCTCCAGGGGAGATGAATCGCGGCTCCCTGTGGATGAAAAGCGTCGGTGCATCAACCTGCCACCAGGCGGCTGCTGGGTGTTCTCGGAGGACGCTGACCCGTGGTCAGCACCGGCTTCTGTGGTGACGGGGTAACGTCTGGCAGTGGCTACAACAGCTGTGGTCAGTGGGGCCCATGCGCTGAGCCCCATCCTTCCCTAGTCCACCGCCCCCTGTGCCCGCTCTGGGCCAGCTACCGCACAGCTGCTGAGTCATTTTGTCCCTGTGACTTGTGCTTGCGTGTGTGCGTGTGTGCGTGTGTGCGTGTGTGTGTGCCTCACTCTGGTGGGTCTTCTCAGCACAGGACTTACACACGTGTCACAACAGGAAGTCACTCCCGCAGGTGACTCCACCTGCGAAGGTGTGAGCCCAAACCACAGGCGCTGATGCCTGCGCCGCTCAGAGGTGGTGCCCGCTTGACAGGTGACAGTGACACCCCACAGGTGATGATGACAGTCCACAGGTGACAGTGACACTGAGCAGGTGACAGTGTCCACTCTACAGGTGACAGTGTCCACTCCACAGGTGACAGTGACACCCCACAGGTGATGACGACAGTCCATAGGTGACAATGACACTGAACAGGTGACAGTGTCCACTCCACAGGTGTGGAAGGACAGCTTGTGTCCGTGTGTCTGTCTGTTGTCACTCCGGGTGCTGAGATGACCAGGTGTGTGGCTGGAGCTCCAGGGCCACCTGACCGGCTGTCGTGCAGGGACGGCCCTGTCTCTTCAGCTGGCACCCACACACCGCTGTGCCCCAGCTGTGACCCAGCCTGGCCCCGTCCCCCTCCATCCGAGGACCGCTCAGGACCCGACGGAGGCCGCGGGCGTGAAGAGGGGCAGATGCCGGGCAGACAGCGGTGGGCGGCGCGGCCTGTGCTCCGTCCACAGGGCCGTTTCCAGCTCTGGGGCCTCCTCCCCACCTCACTGGCCGTGGGCGCAGGTCCCCAACGTCTCCAGGAGGTCAGTGACCCCCGGGACCCGCCTTTATGAACGGCAGCTCACCCCCTTCTCCGTGGGACGGACTTACCCTAGCAACTCAGGGGTAACATTGTGCCCTTCCTCTTGGGGTTTGTCGTGAACCTGCTGGCGAAATCACCGCCGGCCGAGGGCCCCAGCTTTGCGGCTAAGGACCGAGCCCCCGGCTCTGGCCCCACAGATGCGTTAGCCTTTTCCGGTGTGGCGGAAACGGTTTCGGGCGTTCGCCGTGTATCCTCTGTAAATCACTCTAAAAATGGTTTCGTTGAGGAAGTACTTACGAACAGAATGAAATGTATCTCCTCTGACCTGGTTTGACCTCCCAGCACCTCCAACTTTCCCGTTTTTAAACCGGACGTTAGGAATCACTGACGTGGGCGGATGGAGCAGGGGTCAGCCTTGGGAGCGTGTTTTCCTGCGGGCTGATGTTCGAAATCGCTGCGGGGCTGTGACACCTTCCTTGTCATGCAAACAAGGGTAAGTACTGTGTTCTCAGGGGGTAATAACCCCGGAAATAAGGCCAGTAAAGAAGATTGTATAAACCAGATCACATGGGGCTTAAACACAGTTCTCATCCGACACAAACGGCTCCTTGTGATAAAATAGGCGGCAGTTTTGCAGCGAGTGTTCAAAGCACACAGCCCGCACGACGCGCTCCTCGGCCAGAGCGCCGAAGTGTGCGGAGCCCTCGCGGCCCCAGCTGCGGGAAGTCTGTCACTCACCTAATGGTGTCGCTTGAAGGAAGGAAATGTGAAGGTGTTTATTTAACAGTTAGCGATAGCAGTCAGTTCTAGGAGGTGCTTCTACACGGGAGCCGAGTGACACATCAGCAACCTTGCCAGGTTCCGGATTAGGTTTCTGGATCTTTCTCTGTTTTCTTTCTCTTCCTTCCCTCCACCCTCCCTCCCTCCCTCTTTCTTCCTTTCTTCCTTCCTCTCTCTGTCTTCCTCTCTCTCTCCCTCCTTCCCTTCCTTCCTTCCTTTCCATAAAATAGGTTGCAAATGACAAAGCTGACCAGTACATTTTGATTTGTTTTTAACCTGCATTGATTTCCTTTATCACAATCTGTGCCCACGCCCAGAAAAGCACTTAACTCCGCTCTGCCTGGGTCTTCTGTGGGACGCCTGTTCTGGGCATCGGCTCTGGGACATTCTGCCTCTTGCAGTTTGCTCTGTCCAGGGCCCAATGCTTTACTTTCACAAACGCCGATTTTAGCAGCGAGCATTATCTCCAAGAGGAAGGAACCTGGTTTTCCAGAGAGAGTTTTGATCCTGGTCCTGGCAATGAGGAGATTTAATGTCAGGCAGCTGGGGCACATGGACTTGAAGACACAAGTTCCTTTTAGGTGCTTTGATTTTTAATGGAAGTGACTGTCAGTGATCTGGTATCCACATTGCTTTGTGTGAATACAAATGCGGTAAGCAAGGAAGAGTTTATTTCTCAGCACACGTGCGGTTGGAGGGAGACGACCCTTTGGAGAGATGAGAGCGTATTTTTACAGTGTGCTGACACCAGAAGCCGAACACAGTGATGCCCAGAGTTCCCAGCCGCTGGCACCCGCGCGGGCACCCCTCCGCTTCCCCCCTGCGGGGGTCTGGGCGGGGCGGGCTCCTCCTCAGGCAAAGCCACCATCTTGCTCACAGCTCCGTCTGCTCCCTTCCAGCGCCGTACCCCCTGCGCCGCCTGCATGAGTCACCGGGACCCTCCACCACCCCTGTCCTGCACAGGCCACGGCACATTCGGACGGCTGAAAACTCCCGTCTCACGAGCTATCTGCCATGACAGCTGCCAGGCCTTATGGCAACCACAGCAAGACTGACTTAAAAACATAGATTTGGTTGAATTAACAAACACTGGAGCAAATACTTCTCCCGCGATGAGGCAGAATGTGTCTGGCTGCGGATCCGCAGGAAGGAGGGAGCGAGAACATGTGACCTAGCGAACAGGGGAGGTCGCAAGTCACCTGACAATTTGGAGCGTTCGTGCCCAGTCTCCCCAAGCCCCAGGCAAGCGAGTCGGCTCTGTCACCCCGCGGGTGCCACGGGACATGCTCCCTGCTGTGGGGGAAGGGATTTGGCCTCTTTCCCGGGTCCTGTACCATCTAAAGCTCAGAGGGGACAGAGGCTTCACCCCTGCCTGGACTGCACTGCGGGGTGGAGGCTGTCGGCAAGGCTGGGAAGCTGCCGAGGCCCAGGGAGAGGCTGCGGCACAGCTGCGGGGCCCTGTGGAGCCCATCTGGTGGTTGGGATTTTAGTTCTCTCCCTACTGAATCAGGAGCTTATAGAGGAATGCATTTCTGTCTGGCGTCTCTTTGAATTTCCCAGAATCGCTGCTACTTACCCTGCCTGACCTCAGTCCGCTACAATATCTCCTTATTCCTGTGAGCCTCAGGAGGCCGGGCCCTCCTCAACCACGACAGGTGACCGAGCCGCCAGAACAGGGGCCCCGGTCCCTTGGTCCACGGCACACTTAGTGCTGCAACGATTCTTTTCATGATGCCCCGAGGCTGAAGGAAATACCCGATGGTTCCATTTATGAAGTGGTTCATTTCAAAGCCTAATGAGTCTATGTCCCCTTGAGCATAGCATGGTTTCTTGAACTTTGAGATTGTTTTAAATGTTCATTTATTTTGAGAGAGAGAGAGAGAGAGAGAAAGAGCAAGCGTGAGCTGGGGAGGGGCAGAGAAAGAGGGAGAGAGAATCCCAAGGAGGCTCCGTGCTGTCAGCACAGAGCCCGACATGGGGATCGATGCCATGACCCTGAGATCAGAACCTGAGCTGCGCTAAACCAAATGAGCCACCCAGGTGCCCCAAGGTTTCTTGAACTTTGGTACCAGACTGGACATGGCCACTGTCACATCTTCATTTTCACAGTAATTCCCCAAGCGTAGTTGCTTTCGATCACAACGACTGGAGGAGGCCTGGCCGGGACGCGCTGCCCTGGAACGGAACGCGGGCGTTGGTGGAGGTGACTCCCGCAGCTGGCCGTTCCAGACAGTTGGCACCGTCTCAATTAGCAACAATCACGCCTCGGATAAACCTCATTGGCTACGATGCTGCCACTGTGCAGGCTCGAAATTCTCAATCTAATATGCCCCGTGGCCTTCCCGTGACCACAAGGAGCCTCAGGGCAGCACTGGGGACCGGGACTGGCAGTTTCATTTAAAAGCCTTGGTGGATTTCCATCTCCATAAGGAAACCAAACCGGCAAGGCTGCTCTGCTGCTCCCGGCCACCTGGCCTACTCGAAGCTGCTTCTCACCTTGACGCTCTGGTGCTCTCCTGACCCTGAGTGCCCAGCTGCCCCCAGGTCACCACGTGGCAGCCTGTGTTCCCGACCCCGTGTTGTGCTGCCTCCGGCCGGCTCTCGGGCTGCGCTGGCTGGGCCGCAAGCCGGGGCTGGTCAAAGGCAGCGGGACTGAAGGAGGAAGGGGTTCAACAAGGCTGGAGGAGAGGCCGGTGCAGGGGCCTCTGTCCAGGTAGCTGCTTGGACAGGGAGGGGCCTGGGCACTCGTCTGTGGGCCTCCCACACCAGCTGGGGGGCTGCCCCGAGGCCTCTCGCTCACCCTGGGTCAGAGAAGCAGAGAGAGGCAGGTGCTGGCCGGCAAAGCACACGGGCCTGCCCAGCACAGCTGTGGCCGCAGGCAGAGGCCGCTCAGTGATATGACGCGGGACACATGTTCTGCTGTGCCGCTAATTCCTAAGGAGCCGGGTCGTGGCTGAGACCCTGTCAGGGGGATGAGGAGACTGAGCTCTGGGGCGGCTGCTGGGCCCAGGTCCCGGCCGGTGCGGCTGTGTCGCGGCCCTTCGCGGCCCGGGGAGCCCCTTCACCACCTTCACCCTCGCTGCCCATGCCTTTCCCTCCGCACGCACGAGGCCCGAGGCCCGCGGGACTTCCCGAAATTCCGGCGGAGGCGCTGCTGGCCCTTCTCTTCGTAACTCAACTCCCCAGCTCACCCAGGTCACACTCCCCTGTTGTAGGTCGTCGTGAACTGTCTTCCTTGTCATTTGAAAGGAGGTGAACAGGCTGCTCCCGGGTCATGCTGATGAGCCGGCTTTGGAGGGGCTGATCCCGGGCCCTCTGGGGAAGGGAGGGTGGTCAGTCTGCTGATCTGGGCGAGTCCCCCGTGGAAGCTCAGTGTGAGGGAGAGAGGCCCCCGGCCTCAAAGCGGGACTGGGGGTGAGGAGAGGGTCTGGGGTGTCGTCTGCGATGCTCCCACAGACACAGACCTGAGGACGGGGACCCCCGCTTCCTGTGGCCCCTTCCTCACGAATTCCCAGACACCTAGTGGCTTCTGCATTCACTGTCTTGCAGCTCTGAAGGCCACGACTCTGAAATAGCTCTCAGAGGATAAAATGCAGGTGTGAGCAGGGCTGTGTTCCTCTCCGGAAGCCCCAGGAGAGAAGTTATTTTTCTTTGCCTTTTCCAGATGCTGGAAGCCGCCTGAATTCCTTGGCTCTTGGCCCTCCCATTCGCAAAGCCAGCAAAGGCTGGCTGAGTGTTTCTCAAGATGCTGTCCCTGGGTGTGTCCCTCCCAGGTTAGGACCCTTGTGATTGCACTGGGCGTCTGGGTAATTAGCCTCCCCATCAAAGGCCGACCAGTGAGCGGCTCTAACCACCCACAGCCCTGATACCTGTTTCCTGTGTAACACAGCGCACTCACTCAGGGGACTAGACATCTTCCAGGGGTGGGCGCCACGCTGGCCCCACAGGGCTCATACCAGAGAGCAGGGTTATGGCCGGAAGCCCCTCTGAACTCCCCCCGGCCCCTGCCACCCCCCCCCCAGTGGTGCCCGGCACCGCACGGAACAGCAGCTGGTTCGTGTGCATCCGGGAACGGGACGCCAGCGGTCTGCACGAGCAAGGCTGTACCTGGGCCCGGGAACGTGCGTGGGACCAGCTACTCTGGGCAAAGGCTGACACACCCTCGCTGTGCTGTTGGTCTCGCTGGTGTCCAGGCCCCCCTCCTGGTGGGCGAGCACACTTTCTCCCCTCCTTTTCTGCAGGAATGCTGAGTGCCCATCCCCTATCAGCGTAGGCCTGCGCATCTGCTTGTAAGTGCCTTCATGCTCTATTTTTATATACAAAAATACATGTGCCTTATACTTAATATGTGCATTATCTTAACAGCATATAGATGCTTTAGGTCCAGTCTGACAACCTCAGTCTTTTCATTGAGTATTTAGTGAAATTATAGTTAACGTAACCACTGTGATATTCAGGCTTATTTCTACCACCTTCCTGTTCATGTTTGGCTTGAGCTACGCACGCGCGTGTGTTGAGCACAGACACTGTTGGAGAGAGGGGTCGAGCAAGCCCGTCCCGTTCTCCAGGACTGTGTCGGTGGGACGTCTCTGCTGTGTGGAATCACAAACGGCTCCCTTTGGGTGTGGACTCTCCCAGGGATCTGGGACTACGTCTCCTGCAGGTGCTGGTGTTGCGTCAAGTGTGTGGCCCACGTGGGATTCACATGACTTCCTATATTAGCGATGTCCGACTTGATCTAAAGCAGCTTTAAATGGAAAAGCCTACACTTGTCTCTGAGCTGGCAGCAGCGGCCGCTACGCTGTGATTAGTTATGAGCCTGCGCTGGATTGTTCCTCAGCTGCCATGTGCCAGAGGACGCTGTAGGCGCCATAATGTCAGAGAAACGTGGTGGCGCCCCATGTCCCTGAGCTACAACCACATGGTTCTGGGCTCACCACACTCCCATCAGCCAGTCCAGTTTATTTGTTTATTTCCAATAGCTTTAATATAATTTCTCCATTTTCCTAGACATTTTAATGACTGGCAGATGTGACGTCCCTTCTGAGAGAGGGCGCTTTGGAGTACAGCTGAAGCATCCACATGTCATCCTGGTCGGCGGTCCCTTCTCCGCAGGACTGATACTTCATTCACAAGTAGTGTGTTTACTGAAAAAAAGTGCTTTACATCCAGTGTGTTAAGGCTTCAGAGGTTTCAAGGGCAAAGCGTGGGTGTGAAGGAGGCATGATGGGTGGCTTGTGGGGTCAGGCTGTGGGCTTTTAGTCAGTGCACCCAGAGTTGGCCAGGCTCTGGGGAAGGGTCCCTGCCACCAGACTCCATTGTCAGTTTCTTGTGAATGTCACAGCCAGTAGTATGCTCGTGACAGTCACACACTACCTCACGCCAGGGAGGTCTTCCCCGACGGAGTGCCTTGTCCCCATGGAAGTCTGGGAAGAGCCTGCATCCTCCTCTGTGCAGGCACTGGGGGCGGGGGGGGCTCCGACTGCTTGCCCCTCAGTGTTCTCACGAGGGAAACGGTGGCCTTTCATACCTCGTAGGTTTTTGTGAAGACAGTAGCATTGCTGCCCAGTGCGCGTGGACACCCCTCTGCCTTCTCATCCCTCCCACCTCCCCAACGCCAGCTCGTTGTCACGAAGATGAAAGGTACAGCCTGGAGAAGACAGCCAATGACATGGTAAGAGCACCGTGCGGCGAGAGGTGGTGGCCACACGTGCCCAGGAGGGCACGAGTCATGCACAGACATGACAGTCACCAAACTGTGCACCCGAACCCAATGTAAGCCAAGGCCAAGTACACTCAGTGATGACGCGCCATCCCAGCCCTTTGGGGATCGAAGTCGCTGTGTCCACATTAGCTTACTCACGGTCGGTTTCTGGTGAAACTATAAATAATTGGCTTTAGACATAAGAATCAAGCATGTCTTTTTCTCAACAGCACCATAGGTGCGTACGTTAAAAAAAAAAAAAAAAGCCTTACTTCCCAACTTGGCCTTTTTCATGTCTCCCTGTCGCCCACGTGACAGATGTGTTCATATTTCCTCGGGGCACAGGGTCACATTCCTGACTGTCACGCTCATTCCCTTTGACCCACAAAGTGTGCAGAGATTATCAGTACGACCCTAGGTATCGTTATGTCACCTGCGTTTGTTCCTTCTTGCATGTTCTGTTCACAGTTCTGTGTGTGAACCCCTGACCACCAAGCCCTGGGGTGTCCTACCTGCGCAGGGACCCGGGCGTAGCTCGCCTCAGGGGCCCTCTCCAATACTTACGCGCGCTTGGAGTTTTATTAGGAGTTCTTGAATTCATTAAATACTGCTCCATCTCAGGATCACTTACTGAAGTAGGGACTCAAGTATGAAATATGCTACACGTAGCTTCTGAGATTTTTTTTAATTACGAAAAATAAGGCAAGCTTGGAAAGCAGCTGCTTGGGGTGTGAGAAGAGCTGAAGCCTGGGTCTGTGGTAAAACCCCTGTGACAATACTTACTTTCGTCCTCACATCCAGAGGACGTCGTGTCCCTGGCTCCTCGTGGGGGAGGTGGGGCCCGCTGCGCGGCAGCCGGACGGCAGCCTGGGATCATGTCTAAGGTCTTAGATCGGATTTTCTTGAGAATCTGAGGGGAAGCAGCAAACCCACAGGTTCCGGAGAGCTGGAGGGCCGGCTGGAGCTGCCGCCCCCAGGAAGGCAGTGGCGCCGCATACAGCCCAGCGCCCTCGGGGTGCAGTAGTGGGCGCTCCGGAGACGTCTTCTCTGCAGGCGCGCCGGCGGATGTTGCCGTTGACAATGGTACCCTCCGCCGGGCCAGCCCGGGCAGCGCGTGTTGTCTGCCATCAGAGGCTGGCAGGCCGTCCCTCGAGGGCATCGTGGTGCCGCCCCCCCCCGCAGGCCTGGGTCCGGGCCGCTTTTCATCCTGCTCCTGGCACATGGGGGCCGGGCCCACGCCATAGGCTCCCGGATGGACAGCCATCCGGAGGGCCCTCGCCCGGGCGTCTCCCTGTGAGGACGGGGGGACATGGAGGCTGAGTGAGCCTAGGTGCTCCCGTGAGTCCCTTGCCCTCACCCTCTCCACCTGCAGCAGGCTCGGACTGCAAGCCGGTGCCATGTTCGTGTGGCGTCAACACCAGGAGCCGGACAGAGAGAGGCTGCTCGTGACAAACAGACAAGGCAAAGGTCTGGCCCTGGGACTTTTGTCTGACAACCACCTCCTCTCACAGGGACGGCCTCCCAAGTGTAAAGAGCCCCAAAGGAAGGTAGAGGGCGCAGGCGGGTGCCCTTGAACCCCAGAGAACCCCGAGTGTGGGCGGGACTCCCACATTGGACTGGCTGCCCCGGCCCCCGGCAGGGAGGCCAGGGACAGACTGAGCAGATGAGCTCCTGTTCATTCACCGACCATCTTCCCGTCCAGCTGTAACCGCGTGGCGGCAGCAAACGACCCAGAAGACCGACTTTTCCTGCAGGGCGTCAGGGCCATGGGGCGAGCTACCCAGCGGTGAGGTCGCAGAGAACTAGTCTCGTGTGGGCCACGCTTCTGATGATGGCTTCCGTGGTGAGCCCCCGATTCTCTGAGAAGTCCACCCACTGCTGTCTTCCAGCCTCCTCTCTTGCCCCGGTCCAGGGCGCCCTGGCACGCACTCCTCCCCGCCGATGCGGCCAGGGCGCGCCGAGCCGAATGGAATGTGGACTGGTGGAAAATACCAGAACCCCAGCAGGCCATTAACCAAAGCCAACCGACCCCGAAGAATTTCCACAGGATTCAGTTTCAAGCTTTGACCAAGACTTTGAATACTTTATTCCTGAGCCACTCTGGGACAAAACTGAAATTGAATAAAACGTGGTTTGAGAATGGAAAAGGCTCGTCGTTTCCTGCCCGTGGAACCTATAGTGTCTGAGCCCTGTCCGTGGACGTTACCACACGTCCCACAAGGAAACTCGGCGCTCTGTGAGTCTGGGTTACCAGGTTGGACCTTTGGCCTCCGGGAAGTTTACATCTCCTCAAGGATATGATACACAAAAAGATAGAATATTTAATAGCAGTGAGACAAAAATAGGCCATTGTCCCTAAGTGGCACACGTTGTAAAGGCAATAATGCTTGCAGGTGTTTAATTGAGAGAATCGTCTCCATCTGAGCTGTGCCCCCCTGCAGACAATGAGAGCCATGCCCGCAGTGCAGGGAGAGTACCCACGGGTTGGTGATTTAAACATCGTTCTACTGAAAGTTGGTCAATAAGGAAAGGGAGACACAGTCCAAGAGGGACAGAGCAGTGACTGTGATTAACTTCTCTCTAACTTCACATCTCCAGGGGCATCACGTCTGCACAATTCCCAGTGACTCCATGAGTCAGAGCCCATGTTGGTGTCAAAAGGCCTGAGGACTTTAGATCCTGGGAGACCAGGACAGGCCCTGAGGTCAAGGGTGGTCGGGGGGTCACTTTCTGACCTCAGCTTGCAGGCATGTGGGTGATCATGGGAGCCGGAGGTGAGGTGGGGTCGGGGGACATTCCAGGTGGGCCAGATGGCGGGAGAGTGTCAGGGACACAGGAGAGTGAAACGTTTCCCAGTGTTATGTTTAAAAACTTCATGGATTAAATTCCTTACGTTGAATCTATTTGGAAATCGGATCCACCAGCACTAAGTTTCAAAGTGAGGGTTTGGATGGGGAGCAGCATCTATGGATTCTATCTTCTTCCTGGCACATTTCTCTTCTAAACCTGTTTGTTTTGTGTCTGTGACACGTTCTTAGAGAACCAGGTGGGACGTGTGCATTAGGACCATCGATAGGAGAATAGTGGGGACAGGGGCTTCATTACGTTGTCTCTCTGCCACACCGGTGACGACATTGGCGATAGTAATTTAATATTGTGTCTTATTTAACACAATATATCCCAAACTTTACATTTCAACATGTAACGAACATGAAGGTCATTTTCTCTCTCTCGTGTGCTGAGTGTACACACTGCTGTGCATTGAGCACTTCCCACACATCAGCTTGGACCCTGTGTGGCCCATGCATTCCTCACTGGAAGGAAGTGGGTTCACCTGGTGAAACGTATTCACCGTGAGCAGAGCTGATGTTCCATCAACACCCAGTGCTCTTAGCCTGAACTTTTTCCCATCTGGCTGTGTTTCACATACACTTTTCGTAAGGCATTTTATGGTCCTCGCCTCATTCGGTGTGCTTTTGGGAACAGTCTGTATCTTTCCTCGGAGGTGAGCCAGCTCTACTGGGGCCCACAGCCATCGGCCCCAAATCCAAGCTGGCTGAGAAACGTACGCCGTTCGTCAGAAGCACTGGGCTGTGGGCACGGCGGGGTCAGCGGGAGTCCATCCGCCTCTGCTTGGGGAAAGGAAGTTAGAGACCCCGAGGCTGAGAATGGGGCCCAGCATGTCCCGGCGCAGGAACACGGACATGCATAAGGGACCCGCAGGAGCCCTCCGTGGGGCAGGCAAGTCTGGTCTCCAGTGGTTCAGCGTCTGGACACGGAGGAGACCAGTAAACGTCTGGGGGTGGACAGGTGGATGAAGTAACGAAGGAGGATGTGATGATTTAAAACGATCTTTTAGGTCTGCCCGTCCGTGCTGAGTCTCTGTGCCTGTTCAGAACCGACTATCAGAGTTTCTGTGATTATCATCATAATAATTATTATTAAGTTTTAGGGAGTATTTTTATTTATTTTTTTGAAGTATTCATCCCAATACATTTATTTATATCTTATACATACATACTCCTGCTAATCTATATATTCAAGAACAATAAAGCTTAACTTCTTACGTTGAGTTAAAATAAGCATCAACGAAGTTCTTTTTTTTTTAAATAATTTATTGTCAAGTTAGGTAACATACAGGCGTACAGTGTAATCTTGGCTTTTGGAGTAGATTCTCGTAATTCATAACTTACTTGTTTGTTAAGTTGTGTCTATAACATTGTTTAAAGTAACATAGATTTTTCATGTAAAATATTTTTCATGTAAAATATTATGTAAATATTATGTGGTTGTGCATTTTAGAAGTTCTGTTTGGTTCTTTCCCAAGTCTACCTGTTAATTTTTATTGTCTCCAGTTTCTTCCTTACAGTTTTAATTTTATCCTTTTTATTTAGATTGTTTATGCATACTTGTTTTATATGCTCCATCCGATAATTCTAATATTTGAAGTCCTCAAGGGTCTAATTTCACTATTTTTTTTCTTGTGGAATCTTGGCTTATGGCAGCTTTTTTTCCTTGTGTTTGGTAATTAAAAATTTCAAACTCATAATCAGCTGATTCTGTGGGAATCTAAGGGGCCCGCAATATGTTTGTGCTCCTTCAGAGAGAATGACTGGCCTCAAGGGACCCCTTCAGGTTGGTTTCTTTGCTGGGGGTTTACAGCATCTGTGGGAGCCATTAGCTAACACTTAAAGAAAAGTCAATTGAAAGTAAATAAAGTAAAATCAGCTCCTCATTCCCACAAGCCGCATTTCAAGTGCTCAGCAATCACACGTGGCAACTATAGCCTGTTCCCGTCATTATAGAGAGTGGTAAATGGAAGTCCTGTCCTGGGTCGTGACATTGATACAAATTTGAACCCCAAATCAACAGGCAGGACTATAATGATAACTTCTTAAATGAACGGTGTGTCTTCCACATGGAAAGGGAACCATCCAGTCCTCCAAGGAACTTATATTTATATGGGGGCTCTGTTCCAAATCCTTACTTTCTTGGGCTGAAATGTTGTCACCATTTAACAGCGTGGTTAGTGAAACTCTAACGGCCTTAGATTTCTGGTAGAGTCAGAATCATCCCCAGGGGAGCTGAGACTTGCGTTCCTTCTACTCTGTAAGAGCGTCTGGCCTCTGGGATTTCCTGTGAAATATCTTTGAGCTTAACTAAGCATTTTAAAAAATTGGTTGTCATTTGTACAGTTTTTTGAAGTATTTTGTGGGATGGTCTTACCCCCCAGCTCCCCCCCACCCAAATTCCCTGCTTGTCCTCAGCTCAGCATATGTCAGCAGTGAAATGTTTCACCCTTGGAAGCATTTCCTGACCTCAGGGCAGGATGCGCACATGTCCTGCGTCCTCCTCGGTTCCTCTCTTACCCTGGTCATGCTGTCATTGTGCCCTGACTTTTATAGCTGCTTTCCACCGGTCCGTGATTTTCTTAAGAGCAGCAGCTGTGCCTTCTTCACTTCTGCAACACCCCCACATGGCACTGCCCAGCTCCGAAAGGCACTGATCCACATTAATTTTGCATTTAAAACATTATCTGCCAAAGATAGCTTATTTGGGAGATCTTTGGCATGAATAAAAGGTATCTGCACAAAGTTGAGAATACCACGGACTTGGTGACCCAGCTATAGCTGCCGTGTGTTTTCCAAGGTTGTGAGCTCTTTGCCCTTAGGAGTTCACAACCGAGGACTTCACTCCTGGATTTCAAAAAACGTAAGTCAATAGGGAGTTTCATATGAAGAATTTTGGTCTGAAGACAAAGGGTCGGTCAGTAGCCATGAGGGAGCTGATGCTGGCTGCCTCTACTCTGTTTCTTGAACAGTCATTACTCATCCACACCTGAGTTATGCCTCTAGGGGACCATAAAATAGCGTGCTTTCTTTTAACGTCTGCTAGACAGCAATTCCTTAGCACACAAGTCACAGAAAGTCTTTTTAGCTCTACTTTAATATTTTCCTTGTTTTCTTTACAAGGAACCTGTAAGACATATGTAGATGTTTGCTACAACATAAAACAAATATCTAGGGCTGGTCACTTAGTACAGTTTCTTTGACGAGGCTCCACCCACTGATCTGCAGAGTCTGTTACTGACTCTTTGATGAGGCTCCGTTCACTGATCTTTAGAATATGTCACTGACCCAAGGGCTCCCATAGTAGGATGGAATTTGTACAGAATGCTCCTGTTGATGTTTTTAAAACACCTTCCCATAACCCCCGCAGCCAATTTGTGGATCTTGGTTTCAAATGCGACGCTTACAGAAGTTCAGACCTTTCAATAAGCAGCACCTGAACCTTCTATCCAACACAGACACACATTTACTAGACTTTAAAAAAGCCTTTATTTTCTTTTTTGGAAATTGCCAAGCATAAGGCATTGTCTAGTGTGAGCCATTCCTTTCCGTGATCAAAAAATGGAATGTGTTTGGTTAAAACAATGAAAATTATTGAAGTAGCAAAGCAGTCTTTACAGCAGTAGATGACCAGCTCTGTGGTGGGAAGAAAGGGCAACAGTCCTTAGTTGTAAACCTGCAATATTAGAGATGTTGAAGGCACCCATGCCTTACAGAGGACAGGGGCGTTGAGTAAGAGAAGCTGAGGTTCACGTCTAAACATGTGGCTTTCTAGGTGCCTGACCCGGAGAGGGTTACTTCTGAGAATCAGTTTTGTCAACTTTAAATCAGAGACAATAACTCCTGCTGGATGACATCATCCCGAGGAGTAGATGAGACCCAGTATGTAAAACACCTGGTGCACAGCGGACATTCCGTGTTGTAACAATATCATGGAATAATTACGCACGGGCTCCTGTTCTCCCACGCGGGTGGGCTCCGTGGCTGTGAGCCAAGGGAAACGTTTTCCATTATGATTGTGTACTGCCTGGTTTTTCGCATTAAAATCAAGTGTCAGTGTGGAAAACAGTATTTAACATACCGTGTATTCTAAAAAAAGAAGGATGCCAACACATAGAATAAACTAGAGAACTTTGGAAGTGCTGCGCTATAAGAGATGACAGCAATGGGGCAGTGAATGTATCATGATACTTTCTATCCCGAAACAGCACAGACTTCTTTGAATATAACTTGTTTCATATGTTTGACTTTGGTGTCATACAAATTACTTACATAAACATAAAAGGCAAATGGATTTTTAAAGTTCAATTTCTCAAAAGCCAAGCATGTAAAGAAACAAATGAATATTAGTATGTATATAGTTGGTAAAATCACTACACATAGACAAAATGTTAAAATGACTCTAAAACACAATATATTGCAAGTTATTTTCAAAGCACATATTAAGGATAAAAAGAACTGTAAAAAGCTAATACTTTTTTGTTGTAATCATATTTTTGGATGAGCACATTGACATTGTTATTCTAAGACCTTTGGGTGTGGTATTGTGGGATAAGGAGAATTAGTAATTATATATTATTTCATTCTACCATTTACAGTGTTATTTAGAGCCAAGTTTCTTGGCATGGGATAAAGGAAGCACAGATGTAAGACATAAGAGGTTTAGAACAACCCCGAATTATGAATGTAATAGGGTACATCAAGATGAACTCATGACATATTTTATATTTAAAAAAGAACCCCTTAATTTTGTTCAGTGGTAATGAGCACCTCTAGTGCCCAAACCGAAGTCTTGCTATACCATTTCCCACTAGAAGGAATCAGACTCCTTGAAGAACTGCTGTGTCTAGTAGTAAGAAATGCGTAAAATGAGCCTGGACCATCTGGAGCTTGTGCCAGCAGACACACACCAGAGACGGCTGGGATGGGGCCAGAAGATTTCAGGAATAAACTGGGCTAGCTCCAGCCGACCAACTCCAGGAAGTTAATGGGCTAACTTATTATTTTGAAAATGATAAAATAATATAGAAAATCTAGCAGTTATCTGTCCTTTCCTGTGCTGACTGTAAGTTAACCAATCACAGATTGTGGGGGTCTCTTTCACGGGAGTATTTCAGCTAGTGGATGCAGAAGGGACAGGAGGGTACGATTCTTCCGTAAACCCTACTGAGTCAGTCAGGCTAGATGGTAACCATCAGTGGCTGCTCACGACACAAAAAGAGGTAGCAGGACATTTTGTGCCTTCTTTGGATAAAAATAATCCATCTTTGATAATGTAAGAGAAGTCAAAACAGAACCTAATCAAGCCTCTATATCCAATTGTCTGTCTACAGGAGAGAGGACAGAGGAACCTGTGAAGGCGCCACGGGGCACAGCCACCAAATTCAGGCTGTAGACAACGGTTAACACAAACAATCTGCTCTCTCCAACAACTGGAAACAAAAGAAAGAGATGGATGCAGGACCTGTAGAAATAAGAGATTTAAGAGATGTATGAGCCAGTCACAGTACGTAGATCTTATTCAGACCCTAATTCAATCACCACTATTAAAACCAAGTAATGTGAGATAAGTGAGCGTTTGAACACTGACAGAACATTGGAACATAAAGATTATTAATATTTAAGGTATGATAATGATATTTTGGTTAACTTAAAAATAGACCTTATATTTTAGGAATATGTACTATACTATTCACAGGTGAAACCTTATGGTAAGTAGATTTCTGGAAAGTTAATGTTGCTCAAGCCAGATTGGGGGAGGAGGTATGGCAGTAGATAAAACATAACTAATATGACTACTTACTAGAAATAAGTAGTGTTTCCATCTCTAACCTATAGGAGTTGAGATAACAATGCACAATCTCCAGTTTAGCTTCCTAAATATTATATGGTAAAATATAAACTCTGTCTTTAAAAGTCAAAATATATCTCACTTTACATAAAATAATAAAATTACCACATTTGGGAAGTAGCATAACCCAATATGAAGACTTTTTGAGATTTTGATAAAGGTGAATACACGTGATATAAGTGGATGAACC
The DNA here is from genome assembly GCF_003009895.1 of Hyaena hyaena. Taxonomy (NCBI): domain Eukaryota; kingdom Metazoa; phylum Chordata; class Mammalia; order Carnivora; family Hyaenidae; genus Hyaena; species Hyaena hyaena. The sequence goes on along the minus strand of NW_024081564.1, from coordinate 133,707 downwards.
TCACTGACACCCTTGGAAGGTAGTGGGGACCCCAGAGATGTCACTTCTGATTGGAGCTACTGTAGACCAACACTAGTAAAACCTGAAATGAAACCACAACTACTACAGGTTATCCACCAGTTAATCAACTACTTGCCTAAACATATACTCTTTTTTTATGGTAAAAAATTTTATATTTAGATATAACTAGCTAGACTCAGTTTAGACAATCCCAATTTTGTTGGCACCATCCCAAGCATCATAGTCAGGAGAAGCTGAACATGTGCCTTCTTCTCTCCATCAGATTCTATCAGACCATTGACCTCGACCCCTTCAATGTCCTGAGCTTCCCCATAGCCGTTGGATCATGCTTGTTGGCCTGGATACCCACAGTGAACACAGTGTTGTGTTTCCATCTCCCATCTTTTTCATGGCCAACTCATTGCTCGGGATGACCTTGATGGCCATACAGTGGTTAAGCTTGTTTCTCTAGGGGTTGCACTTCTGAGATTATTTGTGCTGTAATGTCGGAAAAGCTGTAGTGTCTCAGACCATAGGAAGGGGGTGGGAAGTGTGGCTGTGGATACCTCCAACCACTGCTTCCTTGGCTTTCAAGGCCTTTGACTTGGCTTTGGCTTTGGGAGGGAAGGTCTTGGGAAAGCAGAGATGTGAGGGAGAGGGATGCAGAAGCCTATAACTTTTGGCTTCAGACTGGTAGTGAGCATACTGTGTCACATGTGCCCCACAGTTACTTTGGAAAACTCAACATTCTTAAAGGAAGGAAAACAACACAGTCTTTTCCCCAATGTTCTTGATCTAATCAAAGTGAGTAAACAGTGACAAAAATTCACTAGTTAGGCACAGAAGCAGGAAAATGTGGTCTGTGAAGAGGATACAAAGGCAGCAAATAGAAACATACTCCCAATGGCACAGATGTAGACAGACAAAAAAGGGATATTAAACAGTTTTGCAAACATGCTTTTGGATTTAGAGTTAAAGGTGTAGAAATTGAGTAAACAGAAGAGAGCTAAGTGGAGAAATAGAAAAAAGAGGCAAATGGAAACTCTAGAACTTGAAAAAAGAACATTAAAAGGCTCAAGAGAAGATTGAACCCATAGAATAAAAGATCAGTGAAACTTATCAAGTCAATAGAAACTCAATATTGAAGCCACATGGCAGCTAAGATGTGGGGGAGTCCCTGCTGATTTCCTGGTGGAGGAAGCATGGATAGAAGCCAGGGAGGCTGCAGGGTGAGGCAGGAATCCAGGAGATGGATTCCCTGATTGTGTGTGTAAACCCACACCCATCTCAGCCTGACTTAAGGATGCATGAAATGACCCAAATTAGCATAGCCAGGATTCAGAGAATTAAATGTTGATTTGAACTAGTGCTCACAACAGGTGATAGAACTTGTGGATTGAATTTAACCATGTGGTTAGCTTGATAAAACAAAACTAACAATGGTTTCAAGAAGAGTAAGACATAACCAAGAGACTATACAAGATAACATTCACGATGTTCAGTATACAATAAAAATTCACATAATGTACAAAGAACAAGAACATGAGACACAATGTCAAGAGAAAAGGCCATGAAAAGAAGCCAACCTTGAGATGACTCAAATATGGAACCAATGAACACTTTAAGACAGCTACTGTAACTGTGCTCTTTGAGATAAAAGGAAAAAAAGCACACTTGAAATGAATGCAAATAAAGGAATTATAAACAGATAAGTGCAATAATAATATCAAATGGAGGTTTTAGAATTAAAGAATACAATTTGGAAAAGTGATGGGATGACCTTAATAGCAGAATGGAGGTGACAGAAGAGGGAGCTGGAACAGAGGCCAACCGATCTGAAATTACCCATCTGAGGAAAAGAGAAGGAAGAGATTTAAGAAGAAGAGGAAACCCAGGATGTGTGGACCAATATCAGTAAGGCAACATTTGGAGTTGGAGTCCTGGAAGGAGAGGAGAGAGATTGGGAGAAGTGTCAGTCCCTAGGGGCTCTGACAGAGCCCCACAACAACCTCCACCATCCATTTCGACGGAGCAGCCAGCAGTGCACCTGCAGGCAGCTGCCCTGGGATGCAGACCCCTCCCTGAGCACACGCTCCAGCCGGCACACCACAGCAAGGATGTGTGGCACGGGTGCAACATGTAACACTATCTGACCAATGCCACAGACTGCCCGCCATTGACCCCCACTCCTGGTAAAGTTCCCCAGGGGGCCTCTGTCTGACACCAGAGGGCAAGGTGAGAGCTTGGAAATAGTCTGAGATGCTGGCGGTACACAGCAACAGGAAGACACGCACAAAAGCATAAAGATGTGCACAGGAGCACGAAGACAGCACACAGGAGCATGAAGATGGCACATAGGAGCATGAAGATGGCGCACAGGAGCATGAAGACAGTGCGCAGGAGCATGAAGACAGTGCGCAGGAGCATGAAGACGGCGCGCAGGAGCATGAAGACGGCGCTCAGGAGCATGAAGACGGCGCGCAGGAGCATGAAGACGGCGCTCAGGAGCATGAAGACGGCGCGCAGGAGCATGAAGACGGTGCACAGGAGTGGGAAGAGGCACATAGAAGCATGAAGAGGCACACAGTAATGGGAAGAAATGCACAGGAGCGTGACAATGTGCACAGCGCTGTTACTGATTGGAGGATGGAGGCTCTGAACCCGAAAAACTCTAACAATCCATGACTCTTTCCTCAGCTTACCAGGAGCACAATTTACAGAAGAGTTCAGTTGCATTGACTGTAGCAATGCAATTTGTGTCTGTGAATCAGGTTCCTGTGGAAGCCTTCCTCAGCGGCCTCTGGTACTTGTCACTGTCCACTTAGTGGATCCAGTAATTTACTCTCTGGGTATATAGGGCTGATGCAAGCAGGGTCCTCAGAAAGCTCTGAACCCTGATAAACCTTCCTTCAAAAAATGAAAACACACAAATTAAAAAAACATTTAATTAAAAAAAACACGCACAAACTGTGTATTGGGAATAAGCTTTGTATCCTAACTTACATACATTAAGGGAAATTTTATTATTTAAAAATTTTTAATGTTTATTTTTGAGAGAGGGAGAGAGTACAAGTGAGTAGGGAGGGGCAGAGAGAGGGAGACACAGAATCTGAAGCAGACTCTAGTCTCTGAGCTGTCAGCACAGAGCTCGATGCGGGGCTTGAACCCACAAAACCATAAGATCATGACCTGAGCTGAAGTCAGATGCTTAACTGACTGAGCCACCCAGATGCCCCCATTAAGGAATTTTTTTTAAAAAATCTATAATGTTTAGATGAACAGACCATTATTATTTTCCTATAAAATTCAAAGTTAACTTGTAACAGAGATCACCAGCCTATTCTAGATTAGATGCCATGCTTTTGTTTCCCTCAGGATTTAGGAATAAATATGAATGTCTTAAAGCTGTCAGATATGGAAGAGATTATGTTCAAAGCTCAATTTATATTCATGTTAATACAACCATATTAAAAGTTTAAAATTTCATGGAAAGAGACGTAACAAGATGAAGAAGTAGAATCACACTTAGACTCAAGAAACATGTCAGTTCCCGGCTGCCTGCCACCTCAGCTGATGTAGACAGCGAGCTACTTTGTGGATGGTGTGGATGCAGGTATCAGAGGCTGAAAAAGAGACTGCTGGGGCGCCTGGGGGGCTCAGTCGGTTGAGTGTCCGACTTCAGCTCAGGTCATGATCTCACGGTTCATAGGTTTGAGCCCTGCGCTGGGCTCTGCTGGCAGCTCAGAGCCTGGAGCCTGCTTTGGATTCTGTGTCTCCTTCTCTCTCTGCCCCTCCCCAATTACACACTGTCTCACTCTGTCTCTCAAAAATAAATAAATGTAGAAAAAAATAGAGATCATTGTAGCAAAAGGTGATGCACAACCCTGAGACTCTTCCTCTGACCCTCTGGAACGGATTTCACAAGTGCGCGACTGAGCGGTGGGGGAGATGTCAGATTCTCGGCATTTACGTTTATATGTTTTGATGGGAATTAGGGACTTTATGGGTCACCTGCATTTATCCAGCATAAAAAAATACAAAGATTTTTTAAACAAAAAAAAGAGCTGTTCAGTTTTCTTTTATGGGCCCAATGTGGTGTATTTGGGGGATGCTCCGTTGAGCTTCCTGGATGGAGCTTTCTATGAGCGCGAAGTAGATCAAGTGGATGGACAGTTCCAGGCGGGATCTAACCTTGCTGACGCCTCTGTAAAGTACCAGCTGTGTACGAGGTGTTGGTGCCCCAGCTGTACCAGGTGTCTGCCCCCCCTCGCGCTCCTACCGGATTTGCGTCATGCACTTGGAAGCTCTCATGTTGTCTGCATGCATGTTAAGGGTTATCATGTCTTCTTGGAAATGAGCCCTTCATTGTGACTTAAGGTCTTCTTTATTGCTCCAGATTTTTCTTGTGAAGTTTGCTTTCTCTAAAATCAGTGTAGCCAATCTAACGGTCCTTTGTGGATTTTTGTATTTCTGTGGCATATCTTTCTCCATCCTCTTATTTTTAATCTATGAAAGTTCTTACTTTGAAAGCAGATCTCTTGTACACAACATGCTGTGAGATCTTATTTTATTATCCACTCCTCAAATTCCTCTTTCAACTATTGTACCTAGACCATTCACACTTCAGGTGATTGATTACTGGCATCGCTGCATTAATATCTGCCACGTTTCTAGCTATTTTCTATTCACTATACTTGTTCTTTGTTTCTATTTTTCTGTCTTTTCTTCCTTCCCTGTTTTCTTTTTTAAAAATTTTTAATGTTTTATTTATTTATGAGAGAGAGAGAGAGCGAGAGAGAGCGAGAGAGAGCGCGTGAGCAGGGGAGAGTCAGAGAGAGAAGGAGACATAGAATCCGAAACAGGCTCCAGGCTCTGAGCTGCCAGCACAGAGCCCGACGTGGGGCCAGAACCCATAAACTGTGAGATCATGACCTGGGCCGAAGTTGGATGCTTAACCAACTGAGCCACCCAGGCGCCTCTCTTCCTTCCCTGGTTTTAACTGAGCATTTTATGATTTGATTTTGTCTCCTATCTTAGTATATTACTTATACTTTTTTTTACAAAAAAATTTTATTTGTTGCCTTATAGTTTACAATATGAATTTTTATCAAGTATGAATCTATGTATGAATAACATCTTACCACTTCATGGGTGGTGTAGACGTCTGACATCACAGTGTTCCCAGTATCTTCCTCTGGTCTTGATGATACTTGTGCCATTTACTTCATCATCTCTATGCTACTGATACCCAGTACATTGCTGCTATTCATGCTACAACATGAGCACCTTATCTCTTAGATAACTTAAAAATTAGAAAAAATAGAGGACCTTATTTCACCTTCATTGATTCCTCCTCTGATGCCCTTCCCTCTCCTAAGGCATGTCCGCATGTCTGGCATGAGTCAATCCACGTCTCTCTTAGAAGGTTTCTCGTGTGTCCTGCCTGAGTCTGCTGGTGATGAATTCCTTCAGTTTTTGTTTCTCTAAGACATTTTTCATTGCTACTTTACTTTTGAAGGATACTTTTTCTGAATACAGAATTCTAGTTTGATGGAGTCTTTATCTCTTCACTTTTAATATTCATTCCATTCTCTTCTTGCATGTGTGGTTTCTGAGGAAAATATAGTTATAATTTATATACTTGTTCCTTGTTCCTGTTTAGTAAGCTGAGTATCTTTTTCCTCTCTGATTTATTTAAAGAGTTTTCTCTTTGTCTTTGGCTTTCTGTAGTTTTTATGTTTTTAAAGATTTTTTAAATGTTTATTTTTGAGAGAGAGAGAGGGAAATAAAGAGGAGAGGGAGGGGCAGAGAAAGAGGGAGAGAGACAGAATCCCAAGCAGGCTCTAGGCTGTTGGCACAGAGCCTGATGCAGGGCTCGAACCCATGGACCCTGAGATCATGACCTGAGCTGAAATCAAGACTCATAACTGACTGAGCCACTGAGGCATCCTTGGGTTTCTGCAGTTTAACTATGACTTCCCCTATGGCAAAGTGTATATATATGTGTGCTTGTATGTATTCAGTATTTACCTGTTTCATGTTTGGAGTTTCCTGCATCTGTGCTTTGTTTTCTGTCATTAAATTTCAAAAGCTCTTTTGCTTTGTGCAAATACCCAGTATCTCAACTACTGGATGGTAGGGTAGTTCTATTTTTAACTTTCTGAGGAACCTCCATACTGTTTTCCACAGTGGCTGCACCAGTTTGCATTCCCACCAGCCATGCAAGAGGGTTCCCCTTTCTCCACACCTGTTGTTTCCTGACTTGTTGATTTTAGCCTTTTTGAAAGGTATGAGGTGATATGGTGGTTTTGACTGGCATTTTCCTGATGATTAGACATTCTTGGCTGTTGTTACTTTAATATGTTTTGAGCTCCATTATCTCTCCTTCTGGTGTTATAATAATGTGTTTGTTAAACATTTTAAAGTTGTCCTTCAATTCTTTTATACTCTGTTCTGTTTTTTTAAAATTATTTTTTCTGTTTGCATTTTAGCTGGGAAATTTCTACTGACATGCCTTCAAGTCACTGACCAGCTCCTCAGCTGTGTCCAGTCGACCAATGGACCCAATGGAGATTTTCCTTATTTCTGTTATGGTCAGTGTTTTTTATTTCTAGCAGTACCTTTTGGTGCATTCTCAGATCTCCACCCTAAGCTTACGTGAGCCTTTTTGCTTGCATTTTGCCTTTTTACTTCAATTAGAGCCTTTCTGCGCTGATGACCATCATTTTAACCCTGGTCTGATAATCCCTACACTCACGGTGTGTCTAAGTCTGGTCAGTGTGTGATTGCCCTGTGCCATTCCTGGCCTGTTAGCTCCTTGTCATTTATTGGTGGCTGGGTTACAGCGGACATAGTGAGCTGCACAGTGAGCCTGCTGTGGGAGGTCAGGCGGGACGTGCACTCTGCTGTGTCCCATGGCTGGGATACGCACTGCCCCCTGCTCCTCAGTGACCCTGTGCTCATTTCCCTCAGATGTTCTCCTTAGACAGAGTCTTCAGGCTGAGGTCAACTGCTGTTATATGGGCGCCCACCTGCCCAGCACGAGGTGGGAGGGGAAGCCTTTCATTTATTTGCTTTTTCGTTGACTTTCCACGTGTACCGGGCTTATGCCCCCAGGCTGTCCCTTTCACACGTGTCTTGGCTTTCTCCCCCTTCACAGAACCAGGGTCTCTGATCTTCATGCCTGTCCGCACTCAGCTCCTGCAATGCAGTTCGTCCAAACTACCACCGGTGTGTGGCCCGTGTCCCCATGAGCCTGGATGCATGTCGGAGCCAACATCTCCCATCCTGCTGTTGGGAACGTAGGAGCTGAACACACACTCTCCGTGTGCCCCGCTCACACACACCCCTACTAATCTAGAAGAAACCCTAGCTTGTGGTTTCACCAATATTTGCACTTGGAAGGTCACAGCAGCTTTATTCTTAACAGTCAAAAACTGGAAATAACTAGAAATTTCCTCAGAAGGTGAAAAGGCAAACTCGTGTAAAACCCCGACAGCAGAGCCCTGCTCAGCATACCGGCTGTGCGGTGGCCTGGACGACTCGGGGAGATTGCGCCGACGGGGGGAGGCCAGGCGGAAGATCGCGTGTGTACAGTGGGACAGGTACACAAAGTGTAGAAAATGCAAACCAGTCTGTAGGGGCAGAGAGCAGAGCAGCCACAGCCTGAAGGCCTGTGTGGCCAGGGAGGCGCCAGAGACAAGGACTCAAAGGGCCTGTGAGGTCTTCGGGGAGTGAACCCCAGAGTCACTACACTGGTGGTAGTAATGGCTTCACTGGTAATACACGTCAGAACACACACATTGTACACTTCAAATATGTGCACTTATTTTACTTCCTTATCCATCGATAAAGGTCCTCAAGTCAAAAACCACCAAAAGGTCACACGCTGTACAATTCAATTTATGGAAATTGTGGAGAAGGAAAAGCCAACCCTTGGTGACGAGGAGGAAGTCAGTATTTGCCTGCGGCCCAGACACTGGGGAAGCATCGCCGCAGATGGGCTCCTGGGAATCTGTGGGTCACAGGAATGTCCCGTATCTTGAAGGTTCACCTGTCAAAACCTGTCTGACATACACTTGAACTGTATGCATTACAGTGTGTAGATTATAGCTCAGTGTATTCTATGAGAAACACCCAGTCTGGTTCCTGTGCACAGGGGCCCTGGGGCTCGGCTGGGGACAGTCACAGGCCGCACTGCCACCACCGTGGACAGCACTGGGCATCTGGGGGCTGTGGACACACAAGACTGCACCGAGTTGGTGTGATTTCTTCCAGGACGGAGTGGCTCATATTCCGGCGTGTTTCTGGGTGACTGTGACACTTGACTGTGTCAGACAAATATTTATAAGATGTTTGAGACAGTGGGACCATTCTTGTTTTCATGCAAGGAGACCCCACCTTAGAACTGGTGCTGACATGAAGGCAGAAACTATTTGAACTGTAAGGAATTCATGGGAGCAGAGGATACACTCTGTTCTGAGATTCTGATTCAATCCACCTAATTTTAATTATTATTCTGCAATGAGTGAATGAAAACCATCTGATTCAGTCATGTTTGCAAAACGCTCTGATTAGTAACTAATTTGAATGTTTAAATTGTGTCCTTTTTTATATGCATTTAGTAAAAAGACCCCCCTTTCAGTTCATTTGTACAGCTTGGATGTCAAGTGAGGAACGTCCACGACTTTCGGTGCATGGGGCAGTCACGTGTGATGTCCAGAAACACCCCGTTAGCCTTTCCTCAGTGGGCTCCCACCCCAAGAGGCTATGGATGGTTTTAATTATTTGTTGAGAACACAAGTCTATAAAATACCAAACGATGATGCAATGGAAAGAAAATTTTGAGGCAGCTACAGACGAAACCCTGCCTGTCAAGATGAAAGGCGGAGCATGACTCACTAGCAGAGGCCGATTTGGTCCCGTTTCCTCTGTGAGGGGATCACGGCTGTGGGGCCGATTGCACAACCTGGTCGGCTTTCTCAGTGCGGTCCCGCAGGGCCGGGTGGGAGGCCAGGTCAAGCCCTTGGGGCAGAGTGGCGCCACAGATGTCCCCACCTGGGAATCCCCAGAGCGGCTACGCCTGCTTCCGAGGCGAAGATCTGGATCTGAAAGTGTGTGCACGCAGATGAGCTCACGGGCGCACTCCCCGGTCCTGGCAGATGTCGCTTCAACAGCGCGGAGGCTTCACCGAAGGTCCAGGCACTAACAGAGAGGCTTTCATTCAGGGTTTGGGTGCTAAATGGTTTAAATGAGGGAGTGACAGATTATGGAAAGGTCAAGAAGACTTTTAATCAGGACAATGACATGAATTCATGCTTTAAATACCTGGCCCTACGGTGAACACAGCAAGGGTGTGAGAGCAATAAATAACGAGCTGAAATGGCTGTGAGAGAAAGTAGGAAGAAGAGCCTTCAGAACCAGGTTTGGAACTTCCAGAAGAAATCCTCAGCTTGGGAGGCCCAGGCTAGCGATGGGGCCATGCTTCCTGCACCCCAACACGAAGTCAGGTCATAGGCAGAATTCTGAGCACAGAAGACAAGGGCATGGATGTGAATCAGAAGGAGGGGACATTAGTCATATTTTGATAATGACTCGAAACCTCCTTGACTATTTCCATGTCCTTTCACTTCTGCATCTAAACTTTCGTCCCTAATCTGACTGAGCAGCTTGGCACTGTCAAGCCACACTCGGTGTGAGGGGCCCCTAACGCGTGAAGGGCCAGAGGCTCCTGGGACATCATTCCTGGCACCGTCAGAGGCCACCAGCCCTGATTTTATTACACTTTATGGGGCCACCTTCTAAAAGGAGTGGTCACAGCACCGAATCATGATGTGATGGAGGCTCCGAGCGGCTGGTGGACGCTGATTCACCTGAGAACCAGGTCAGTGTTTCTCCAAGAGGTGAGCGTGTCAGTGTTTAGGAGTGTAAGGGTGCCTGCGGCTCGGAGGGGGGCTGGCGCGTGGCCGCAGCAGGAGGAAGGCAATGCAGCTTGCTGAGGATGAGGAGGACGCAGGGCAGCAAGCAGGAAGTCAGCAGGCTGACAGCCGTCTCCTCAAGTCAGCCACGTAGATGGGCCATGTGTTTGCTGTGGCACGTGTCACACGGTGTCAGGGGAGCATGGGGGGCACCTACCCACGTTTCTGGGAATAGGGGGAGTTTCCAGCTGAATGTCTTTGAGCTGAGTGTTGAAGGAAAAGAAAGTGGTGCCCAGGTGGAGAATCACAATGGGGCAGGAAGGGCGTGCGAGACAGAAAGGGCACCTGCCCGGGCCGGAGGGCCTGGCGGATCTGCAACCTGGGTGGCTTCGGAGGATGAGGTAGGTGTGCTGGCTGCAGCGGGCTGTGAAGATTCAGAAACGTCTCCTGAGAAACATAGGGATTATGTGTCGTCAACACAGAGCCGCTTTTGGCACCAACAACCAGAGGAGACCAGACCTTCTCTGAACGGGACCTGGTTTGGAATGAGGTGTGTGGACGAAGGAGTGCACGGCCAGCAGAGATGATGGAGTGTCCGCACTGGGCTCATAGCAGCAGCCCTGAGCCTCCGGTCTTCCTCGGAAACACGACCCGAGTCATGGCCACCTCGTACTGGGACCCAAATGAGTTGCTCCGTCTGCCTGGCATGATGTTTGCACAGAGTGTGGTGCTTTGACTCAGAGAATGGGTTTGCAGCTACAGACCTCACGCCAGTGATGCTTTCCTGCCTCCCCAGCTGTGCGCTTCGGTCGGTGGGATTAATTTCTCAGATCTTCAGTTTTCTTACCTATAAGGTCCAAATAATAACAGTCAGCCCTTCCGACTGTGTCGAGAGCAAGTGTACAATAGCCAGAAACTATTAATAGCGCTAATTACTCAGCTGGCCTTTCTCTCCTGCGGGCTGCTCTGTGTGGGTGACGACCCGTCTGGGTGACCTCAGAGGACGAGGTTGCGGGATTGGGTTGAGAGACACTTGGACGTGGAGAGAAATCCTTGCTGCCACCGCCTGTCCCTGGAGATCCAATGGGAAGCTCAGGAGCTGATGCCACGGGGTTCTGCGTTGGAGGTGAACCTGCGGCACCAGGAAACAGCTCGTTCAGAACATCAGCCTGTGCCCGGGATGCAGACCTCAGGGAGCCCGTGGGTCCGGTTTGTGGATTTGGAAGCAAATGCTGCGATCCTGGGAATGGGTGAGGTTCTGCAGAAGGTGTGGGGAAGACAGCCACACGAAGGGCCCAAGGAAGGACCCACATGAGGGACCCACACAAGGGGCTTGGGGGAGAGGGGCCCATGGGCGTCAGCAGGAGAAGCTGGACTGGCTCCAGGTCCAGGAGCTGGAGAAGCAGCCTCACCATCGCCAAGCCCAGGGTGGACAGGCTGCCTGTGTCCCTCTCCTCACACCACACACCCCGGGGAGGCTCCCGTCTCCTCACACCACACACCCCGGGGAGGCTCCCGTCTCCTCACACCACACACCCTGGGGAGGGTCCCGTCTCCTCACACCAGACACGCTGTGGTGGGGCCTCCTCTCCTCATACCAGACACCCTGGGGAAGGACTTAGGAATGTTCTGGAGTTCACCAGAATCCACTTGTTAACAGGACACCCTTATTCGCCCTGGAAAATCCACTGATGGTGCAATTAGGTTGTGCTTCCTGCTTTCGTTTTGAGCCAGTTGCTGTGATCAGGTGACTCCCACTCCCAGCTTCCGATTTGCTAAGATACATAGAATTGTTACCTTGTTCACCAGCATGCTCTTTTTCTTCTCTTTTTTTCCCTCTCCTGCATCCTGGTTTGAGAACCTTGAGGGAAGTTGTTCTCTCGGGTGATGAATGGACGGTGCTGACCTCAGGGAAGCAGGTCTGGGCTTGTCCAGGAGGAAACGGGTCTGCTGTTGTTGGAGCGCGTGCACCACACGCGTGTGGGGCTGCGAGGGAGACACTTCTCACGGGGGCGGGAGGGGACCGTCCTTCTGTCGCGGGAACTATCCCTCTGGGCGTCTTCTCAGTAACTGGCAGACAGGCAGATGCTTGGGGTCTTCGTCCATCACAGATCACAGATCACATGAGCCGTGGTGACGTGTGCACACACACGCACACACATGCACACGTCCTACTGTGCACACGTCCTACACACCTACTACACACATCCCAGCTCGCCTCTGGGGTCATCAAAGGTCTTACCAAAATGGTGACCCTTACTCATCCAACAGCCACTCAATCTTTGCATCCCACCCTTCCACATTTATAAATACTTTTTAAGTGGTTTCTGAAGTCCCTTCCAGTGCCACGTGGAAATGACAAACCGGCCCTCTCCAGTCCTCCCTCCTGTTCTCGGCTGTTGTGACAGACATCTCTCTCTGGAGTCCTGACCTCTGCACTGTGGGGCCCCAAGGAGGCCACCAAGGGGGGCGAACCCGCATGCCTCACCCGCATCAGCTCGTATAGTGTGAGGCTGCCCCTTGCCCTGGAGATGGTCCCCTCCTCATCCCCCCATAGACTGAGGCCTGGCACCCCCTTTCTTGGCCGGCGCCTCTTCATCATGCCAAGGATGTTGCATTGTGACCCCTCTCTGAGGGTCGTGCCCACTGCTCCAGCCCCGGGGTCCCCACCCCGGCTCGGGCTGTGCAGGGTCCCTGGAGACTGCACACGCATCCTTCCTTCCCCGCAGGACAGTCCTGGTGCAGGCTGGGGGTGCTGGCTGGGTCTCTGCGTCCACCTGCTGCCTGTCAGGAGGGGGCCGTCCCTGTGTGCTGAAGGATGATTAATTCAAGCTTTGGATTAAACAGCATAGGAAACAATCAAATGCCAGGAATGAGTTTGATTCGGAATGGGGCTCCTGGGTCATTCTCAGGGACCCGGAAGCAGGAAGGGCGCCAGCTGACTGGTGGGGCAGCTGCTCTCTGCCGGGTGGGCCGTGTGTCCTCTGCCATTCGTTGCTCTCAGACCAGAAAAACAAACAAAAAACAGTTTCTAACTCGGGTATGGAACTAAAAATAGCCTTTCTCTCGTGTGTGGTTTGAATGCGGTGGGATTTATCCTCTGTCCTGTGTTGGGGCACATCCTCACCTCCGAGGAAAACCACAGAAGGACCCACATTATACAACATGCTCAGTGGGAAAAAAAACCGTTTGTTTTGTATGACTTCCTGGCAGGTAAGTCAGGTGGCTGCTTTACAGAGTCATTTGCTGTCAGGGCAACGTGGCGGGTGTAGCAATACGGGGTCCCCTCTGTTCGTGGAGGAGATGACCGTCCCCAGAGGTCTGTGTCCCGCACTGGTGTCTTCACCCGAGTGCACCTTGCCGCCTTGATGGCCACGGGAAGGGAGGTGCAGACAGGGAGCTGGGCCACGTGACTGAATGGTGGCTGGCAGAGCCCTGTAGGAGCTTCCTGCTGGGGGCTGAGGGGCTGGGCCGCTTCGCCGTCCAAGGCTCGCTTCCTTAGGAAGATAAACATGTTCAAATGGTGTTGAAGAGTGTCCCAAATCAAACACTTAATTGACAACAGCTCTGTTCTATGTGTCATCCCTGCAAAGCCTTGAGTCATAGATGCGTCGGCACGCGGGTGAGTTAGGATTTAACGAGCTGCACTGTGGGGTCGAGTGTTACAAATGGAGTGTGTGTCCCTTCTGCCTCCTCTCCCCAGGCCGTCTACGTGTAACCTGCTCCGTGTGTCAGCTTCGAGGGGCGTGCGTGTGGACCAGGACTGGGTCCCGCGAAGCCTCTCCCGGGCTCTGGAGGGCTGCCCGGAGTGGAGCACCGCGGGATGGACGTCCCACAGGGCCTGGCTCTTGCGTCTGAGAATGAGGCCCGTGACTTTTGTCATGCATCGGGTTGTAGCACCGATCAGCAATGAAATCTCATTTTACAGAATAAAAGTATCTTATTTTTTGTGTTGTGTACACGGATATCAACTTGTTAAATATCTTCAAATATCTTGTCAGTTATACCTCAGAGCTGGAACAAAACCAAGCCCATCTTGTGTGGCAAAGCGTCCGCCGATCTGCCCACGGGACTAAGGCTCGAGAAGTCAGCAGGTGACGATGTGCGTGCTGAGAGCAGGTGCGAACAATGTGATCTCCACGTGCTTCCACGTGGACGGGCGAGAATCTCACTCTCAAAGTTTCTGAAGTTGAGCGTTGGGCCGACCTGCTCTCCACGTTTTTCCACCAAGGAGCAGAAGCCGTGGCCCTCATGGTCTGCCCTGCGTGTGCTGACGGAGCCGCTGGGTGTGGCAGATGCAGGGATCTTCTGCCTGGGGAGGAAAGCCGTCAGGAACCTGCTCTCTTTGAAGGGTTCCAACCATCTGCTCCCACTGCACGTGGTCTGCTTTGCGTGAGGTCCCGGGTGCCCCTCCTGGTCTGGGGAAAGAGTGATGGCTCCAGTCCCCGGCTGCAGGGTGCCAGGACTCGCTGAGCCTCGGCCCGAGCCGGAGGGCATGTTCTGCGTTGCTCTCCTTGCCCCAGGGCAGGATGAAGGGGACAAAACCCTGCTGGTGGCCCATCTCTCCGTGGCCTGGACTTCTCTGTCCTTGTGCTTCGAAGACAGAACAAGGCCCTGGCAGCCTGGGTGGGGATCGCTTTGAATTCAGGATGCTTCAAAGTCATCGTGATGAAACATCCTTCTTTATCACTTGACTTTTTTTGAGCAGATGTGGCAAGTGGGTAGGACACTGCCTTGCCCTCAAGGAAATGCAGTGAGTCAGTTTATCTGCCATATGCTCATCCCCTTATGAGTCCACCAGGGCCTTCTCAAAATCAGTCTCTCCAGTGACTCATTTTGTAAGCGAAGGGGCTGAGAAGAGGTCCTCCCTGCCCCCATCAAGGCCCCTGTTCTCGGGGGACCCTGACCCCTACTGCCCTCTGTGGAAAAGCCCCCAAACCCCTGGTATTCATTCCTTCCTCATCCCTCAAGAATACAGTCCCCAAACAGGTTTAGTGGATGTGGTCGGCCAACTAACAGCCCAAAGGCGTGCAGGTCCTAATCCCTGGTGCCTGTGTGACGGGGAGATGGCCTTGGAAGGTCCGTGGGGCTAACGCCCCTGCAGTGTCTTGTAAGGGAGCGGCCAGGTGTGTGTGCTGGGGGGTGGAGAGAAAGATGTGTGGCTGTGAAGGAGGCGCCGGGTGGCTGAGCGCAGACATGAAGGAAGGGCCATGAGCTGACAAGTCTGAGTCCGAAAAGGAAAGGAAACCTGTTTTCCATAGCCCGGAAAGCAGGGCTTGATTTCGGGCCGGTGACACAGACTGAGACTTGCCACCGTCAGAGCTGAGGGCGTCCAGGTGTGGTGTGAAGCCACTGTGTCCGAGGTGTCTGCTGCAGCAGCCACAGGAGGCGGCACAGCGGGCAGAGCCCATGCGTGTCATCCTCCTTTGCAGCAGCGGGTCCACGGCAGCGGCTCCGACTGTGAGGTGCACGTGGGTGTGTATCACTGGCTGCTAAAAAGGGGTCTGTCCTTGGCTTCTTGTCCTTCCGTGGGTGAAGGTGATGTGTCCTCTGGGTGCCACAGCCATTGCGGCCTGAGATGACCTGTAAATCGGGTCCCCCCGTGGTGAGGCAACACGATGAAGCCTGGGGACAGGTCCAAGGGGCCGTCCCCACCCCGGCTGCCACTCAGGGCATTACATAATGAGAAATAAACCCGACTCTGCCTAGGCAGGCGCTCTTACAGCCTTTCTGTCAACCTATTGCCACCGTGACCATGACAATACACGTGCTCTCGTCTTCCTCCAGGGCCCTTGACAAATGCATGCTTTTATTTCTTCCTCACTAACACTTTTACCATAACACTGATCATAAACTAATGAATAAAACAATCTGATTAGATTGATCTACGATAAGCTGATTTACATGGACTGAGAGTTTTTCCTTGGTTTATGTTTGAAAAGTAATGTTCATTGACTGTCCCCTCCTAAGACTAGACTGCACAGGGTCGGGGTGGTCACTATTGGTGCAGTGTGTGTGGTGACAGATGGTGGCCACACTCGTGGACAGGCGGACATTCTTGTCGAATCACCATGCTGTACATGCATCACCCAAGCAACGTCGTGTGTCAACTACACTCAGATAAAAAAAATTAAAAAGTCTCCCTCCTCCCTTGTACATCTCTGGTTTTAGGGCGAGAAACGGGGAGACAGGAGGCTATGTCAGCGGCAAGGGCTTCTGTGTTCCAAGTGTCACAGGCGGTTGAGCAGCTCCACGTCACGGGTCCCTCCTCCTCATTCGCACGTGTGGTGTTGGTGATTGTTAATTAATGTGCGGTCACTTGTGCTGCTGAGCTCTAACTCGGACAGGCTGGGGTTTCCCCTGGCGGCGCATGCCTGAGCACCCTGGCTCTGTTCTCCATACAGGATTTTGTGGAAGTGATCGACAAGTATTGACCGCCCTTCACTTGGGTGACTTAACGATGGAACGGTAGTAAGACCCACAGGCGAAGCATCATTGAATCGTGTTTTTCCATCTGTTTGTGAAAAAGCCTTCAGTTGCTTTTGTAAGTTAGTTTCCAAATACTCTTCCCCTGCAAAACCGATGGAGATGAAGCTACCAGTGCTGGCGCCTGGCGGGTGACGTGACAGGCACGTGTACCCCCGGCCTGGGGAGACAGGGCATCGTGGCTGGCCCTTGCACATCCGTGCCTGGATCCTGGGATCCGAGAAGTGCACTGACAGTCAAAGCCACGTTTAATCACGTGCAGCTTTTCATCGTGTGTTGAGGGAAGCATGGTATTCGTAGGAAAACATGCTTTACGACCTGGTTTTGTACCTTCCTGCTTCTGCCTCAGGTCAGGAAAAGACACGTCTTTTTCTGCTTTTTCTGCATCTTGGCAACATCAGATCCAGTTCCAGCCAAAATCTACCCCTGCAGAGAGGGGTGGCTGAGATGGGCCCTGAAAACAAAAGTCCCACGTGTTTAATGCCACACATGGGTTGGCTTGAACTTGGCAATGAATATTCAACTTGACTTTCGTCGGAGAGGTTCAGAGGGCTGCCTGGAGGAGGATGGCTGTGACCTCTTCTCCTCAAGTGCTGGGTAGCATCCACAGGACTACCTTTCCAAGTTGATTGAGTCACACGAGCCAACCGAGTATGGCCTTTTCAGAAATGTGCTGGAGAGGGGCCAGTGCTTGTTAGTCAAACGTGGTATTTGACTTTTCAGAGGATTGAACTGATTAGATTTAAAAATGAAGACTATTCCTGGGTGATTTTGCAACTTTGAACTTCTAAGTGCATGTTTAAACATCGTGTAAGGTTTACCATCAGGAGGATGTCACTTGAACCTTCGTATGAACATACGAACCGGAACCCAGAAGCGTGGGAAACTGGATATTTGTAATAAGAACACTCAGGGTTTCAGAAGCAGAGTGCTGAGTAAGAGCCTCTCACGCAAATATCAAAAGGGTGGAGAATGCACAATTGTAAGATGCTTGAAATGGTGGGTCTGTGAGATCAACGGTGAGTCTGGCGTCCATCTGGCCGCCATGCTGCCGGCTCCTTAAGCTGGGCTCCGAGAGCAGTGGGTGTTGCTGCCTGATACTCCAGTCAACTCTGGCCCACTGTGCTTTCCTGGGACCTTGGGACCCCCTGCCTGTCCCCTGGCCTTCGTGTGTTGCTTGGTTGGGCTGACCCACCTTGTGGAGCCTACTAGACCCTTCTGGGTCAGTGACAGAGAGAGCCCCCTGCTGTGGAAGTGACTCCCAGGGAAGTGGCCATGCAGGTGTGGTGCGTGGAGATGTACTCATTCCAGGAGCGAGCCCTGCTCAGGTGGTCCCGTGGCCCCAGTGGCAGTGACTGTGTCATTCTCCGGGGCTGAGGGGCACACAGTCTGTCTTAAGAACCCTTACGTTCCTAAGTGGTTCATTAGTGTGCACAGCGGCCGTGGCAGGAAACAGTGGTGGCGTGCCCTTAGAGACCTTGGAATGTCTTCCACCCTGAAGCCTTCGATGGTGGGCCCAAGGGCATGATGGGAAACTCCCTGGCCTCCAATTGTACCTGTAAGACTTCCACGCTGTGGCTTTGTGTCAATTTCAAAGGACACTTGGTGTATAATTTACAGGCAGTTTCTAACGCACGTGTTTACTTTGCAGTGGCCTGCGGGTTCCTTCTTCAAATAGAGAAAAGGGGTCCGTGCTGGTTCGGCAGCTCTACCTGCAGAACAGGGCTCACGCTCCCTTGTTAGTGTGTCGGGGAAGTGATGGGCTCTTCTACCTGAGACGCCAACACATAACTTCACAGTATAGAAGATACGTATCTTTTGTTTATGTGAATAAATGAATGAGTGAACTGTTCTCACTTAAGTGGGACATGGACGTACAAATGTGAGAATCCAAAGGAGGGTCCGTTTCAGTGGAGACACTCACAGTGCTCACTGAGAAGGGCCCCTCTGAACTGGAGGGCAGGGGGACCAGTGGGCTGGTGGGCAGGGGGGGCAGGGGTCAGCGGTAACAGGGGATGGGGGTGGGGGACAGGGGGACAGGG
>NW_024081564.1:112841-114905 GCF_003009895.1 Hyaena hyaena | reverse complement strand
GTCAGGGGTATGGGGGATGGGGGTGGGAGACAGGGGGACAGGGGGCAGGGGGCGGGGGGCAGGGGGACAGGGGGACAGGGGACGGGTGCGGGGGACAGGGGGACAGGGGTATGGGGGACGGGGGTGGGGGACAAGGGGACAGGGGGTGGGGGTACGGGGGATGGGGCAGGGGGACAGGGGGCGGGGGGCAGGGGGACAGGGGTACGGGGGACAGGGGACAGGGGGTCAGGCTAATGGGCAGGCAGACCCTCCTCAGTGTGGAGCCTCAAGTCCTGGGTTGTGAGTCCCTTCTCCTGCTCTGAAGGATGACAAGGGGGCAGAGGACAGAGGACAAGGAGGGACACTTGGTCAGCCAGGTGCTGTCTCCCAGTGCAGGGCTGTCTGGAGGACACAGTGGGGTTTACTACCCCCCGCTGGCCACATTGCACGGGAGACCAGAGTGTGAAAAGCACGCCTGAGGGTGCCAGGGACAGAAGACACGGTGACTGGTCGTCCGCAACGAAAGGACCGTCACAGAAGTGTTCTGGGGATGGAGTGGGACTCGGGACTCTCAGTCCAGCCCCTGCTCTGCCGTCAGCGTGGGTGACAAGTCTGGGCATCTGACCCCCGGGGGACCGGGGGAGTCACAGACGGGGCAGTGTCTCTCCCCACTAGCAGGGCTGATAGATGATTTGATTTCTGACCGTGTTTACACGTTTTGTTTCTCTGTCACCTGACTCCAAGCTGCTTTGTCCTAGACCTTTTTGAGTCACACAAGATCAAAGGCCGTGTGATTCCAGCTGTCAAGGATCAGTGACCCCAGAGACCGGCATTTGCTATGAACTTCATATGACCAGTTATTCCCTGCTTTGAAAACACCATTCTCCAGTCACTAGCATCGGGGTCCAAATAATACTGTTCTTCTGCTCTCAGGATGCCCTCAGCCCCCCACAGGGCACGTGATGTGGTGAGTGTAATAGTTACAGCTGTGTCATTATCTTCGTGTCCCTGTGTCTACCTATTGATGTATTTAAGTGCATCTGAGATGCGGTGTGACCCACTCGCAGTGACACAGCCGTACAGAGGTGAGGTGGGTCCCCGATCCCAGCTTGCACGGATCTGCAGGAACACGCCTCGCTGCCTATTTATCAAGAAGCAAAGAAACAGAAGAGAAAGCTTAGAACTGTTCCTATTCTCTGGCCTGGGAAAAATGTTCTTACCATAAACAACAGAAACAATGCCAAGGCTGATCTTTGTGGAAATAATCATGCAGAGCAAGTGATGTCATTACAGGATATTTAACATTTGGTGTAAACTTATTTCCAAATATCTGGTTCATGAGAGTCGGTAAACGTGGTGAGTCATGTCACTATGTTTTGATTTAGTAGTTTGGGGCCATTTGGGAAGTTGCATAATTAATAAAGTTGGATTAAAAAAAAATCTCTCCGTGATTATTTATAGCCTCTTGACTGAGCAGAAGCCAGGAAGGTGTCAAGGCGAGTTGGCACCCGGCCTGATAGGGGGTCAGGGTGGAAGCCGGGCCCGGAGAGGCAGCACCAGCAGTGACACTGCATTCCCAGAAGTGACACCCGGGTGACGGGGCTCCGAGGCAAAACCATCTGGTGCTCTTTTTACACACATGCGTCCCTGATGAGGTTTTCCAGAGCGCGGACTTGCTGATAGCCTGCGCTATCAAACGCCATTGGAAAATACACCATAGCAAAAATTTTTGCTGTGGTCTTGGGTGGCGTTGGGCGCATACCCTCTCAGGACTGGTGACATTCCTGGGTCACTGCTGGAATCAATGTCCAACCAGCCGGTGATGCTCCCTAAATGTGGGATGAATGTCTCACTGCCCCTGGTTTGGGGGGTGCAGCTGGGGGAACGGCAGGCTGACCATGCAGCATTTCAGGGTATGTTCACACACATTCATGGCCGCAGCTGCCGGAAATTCAGCGGAGGGAAGTGGGAGTCCTGGGAGTTAGCACGCATTGACTGGGTCCTCCCCTGATGCGTCAGCCCTCTGAAGGCCAGCTCCGGGTGCTTTCCCGGGTCCTCACCTGAGGCGTCAGCCCTCTGAAGGCC
>NW_024081564.1:90019-111653 GCF_003009895.1 Hyaena hyaena | reverse complement strand
GGTGCTTTCCTGAGTCCTCACCTGAGGCGTCAGCACTCTGAGGCCAGCTCCCGGTGCTTTCTCCTTCAACAATCCAGCAGAGGTGGTGTTTCATCCCGGATGGGAAGGATTCTGTGTCAGTCTGTGCTTACTTGGCTGAGGGGTCTCAAGGTGCTGCCCGGCGTGCCTGGCTCTCCTCCACCCCTACCTGCCCTCCCACTCTCCCAGGTGATCTCTTGGGCCTCCTAAGCCTGGGTCCTCCTCAGTCACCCACGGACCCTCTTCTCGAGTCCTGCACCCTTTGGGGGCCTCCCAGCCCAACGTGCACCCAGGAGCTCCTCCACCAGCACCCATCTTTGCTCCCTGACCTGTCTGACGCCTTCCCCTGCCGTCTGTGGCCCACTGTCAAAGTCTCAGCTCCCGTCAGGCGTGGGGCAGACAGGCAGTCCTACCCTCCCTGCACCCGTGACCCAGTGCCCCTCGGCTGCGCTCCCGCGTGGCAGAGGAAGTCTCTGTGGCCCTTGCACAGACAGGACAGAGCTGGGACCTTCCCCTGTGCCTCACCCTGTGGCCAGGAGGGTCCTTCTAAACGGAGACCTGGCCGAGGCATCTGTCTGGTTAAAAACTATCACCCGTCCTGACACTTTGCCAGACGAAGGGCAATGGGGCACGTTCTGTGGAGAGAACTTCGGCCATAGTTTTCAGAATCAACAATTCACCGTCGTAGGCAAGGGAGGGCACACCAGTGGCACAAACACGGGAGCAGCATGTACATCAGCAAAGCCTGGAGGCGTCCGGACTGCCTCTCTGCAGGGACACTGGCTAAACATCCCAACAGGAGGTGGCAGTTGTCGCCAAAGCGCTGTGGCCCGTCCCGCGCCCTATGGGGAGGTCTCCAGGCTGTGCTGTGGCTCTGCCCACCGCCCCTCCCAGAGCCCCCAGACCCTGCCCCCATTTCTGTGCACACTCCCCCGGCTCTGAGGTCCACCCCGCCTGTTTCTCTAGGGAGCCCTGTCTCAGCACATCACTCACATGACCCCTTTTTAACGCCTGCTTCGGGGAAACCTAACTGGAGACAGTTTGGCGGAGAAAGTGAGCCGCAGAGCAGTCCCGGTGCGAACCGCCCACGTGAGTGCTGTTTGCCCGCGTGGCGTGTGCTCGCGATGGCACGTGTTCCTGCTCCCGTGACACAAGACACTGGGAGCCTTGGGGTGGGGCGGGAGTGCACACGGACAGAGAGCCTTGCTTTTCACAAAATACCCTTTCAGATTTGTTTTTAATTTTGTACCATATGCATTTTTATGCATTTGAAAAAAATTAAAGAACATTGAAACAGACAAGCAAAATCCCAAGCCCCAGTGTTGACAGAGGCTGAGCTCCTGGGAATACAGACCTTTGGTGGGTGGACCGCCTGGCTTCCGCGGCCTCCCGACTCTCCCTCCTTCCCGGAGCCGGGGAGCGACATCTGTCCAGGTAGGTGTCGCACACCCGAGTCCTCCCCTTGCCCAGGCAGCCTCGTCCCTCCGGGGCCTCCGCCGCGTGCTCTCACACTCTGTCTGGCTGGTGTCACCTCCACAGAGCACTGGGCTTTCCTCCTACACAACTCCATTACAGCATGTTTCGAGTAATATATTTAAAAATGTAAATTAAAAATTTCACACTTTAAATTTCTAACAGAGTGTATCTTGCATGTAATAGATGCTCATTAAATAGTAAATGACTCCTGTCAGGTTTTTACCTCCAGGAGCCGAAGATATGAACTCGACCACCACCTCTGGGTCTGCCTGTAGACACAGCCGTGCTCCTACACGAGACCTGCAGCAGAGAATATTCAGTGCACGGTGTGGGAGCGCCACACGTACGATCCTGCTTCCCGTGTCTCCCGGGGAGAGAGGCTGCTGTGGACGTCCCCTTGACAGAGTGAGCCATGAACATTTCACAACAAGACATACGTTTCACCTAGTGGTTGTGTGTATTGTCACTTAGCTGTTGACTTTTCTTTTAGAAAAATGACCAACTGTCTCCCCATGGGGGAGACATGTCTGGAAATTAACCTTGATTTTGGGCAAATTAGTTCAGAATAAATAAATGTTAATATAAAAAACTTAGAGCAGACTCCTAAAATTCTGATTGAAATATGGTCAGAATTATATATAAAAATATGCCCAACAAAGCAAACAGGAGATATTCTGAAATCTCTGGAATATTGAGAGATGACAAAGATTATTTTGGAATGGTGGGGCAACCAATCCTTTATTTCTAAATTCTTCCTTTGATTGTCTTGATTTTCTTTTTCTTTCTTTTTTTTTTATTTATTTCTAGGAGAGAGAGAGAGAGACAGCATGAGCAGGAGAGGGTCAGAGAGAGAGGGAGTCACAGACTGAAACAGGCTCCAGGCTCCGAGCTGGCAGTCAGCACAGAGCCCGACGCGGGGCTCGAACCCACGAACCGCGAGATCATGACCTAAGAGAAAGTCGGACGTTTAACCGACTAAGCCACCCAGGCGCCCCCGATTGTCTTGATTTTCTATAGCACCCTTATACAATAATGGAAAACCAAATTTCGAAAACCGGGTAATGGACGCTCAAGCTTTACATGCAGCAGCTCTGATCTTCAAAAGGTGATAAAGCCTCCTGGCAGGCTTTGAATGTCAAGGTGTCTTGTAGCATTTCATCAGTTGTGCTCGTAATCCTTCTAAAGACTTAATGCCTGGCACATGATTCAGATCAATACCCTTTATGCCAGTTGACTGAGAACAGTCATTGTTTACCCAGTTCTGTCCTTAAAAGAGTTTTGGGACCACCTGGGAACTTTGAGGAGCTCCTTAGGGGCTCATGGCTTCCTCCATAGCATTTATCAAAGAAACCTTGTCCAACATGTGGTATTTTGTCTTCTGCATCCTTTGACAGCTCTGGGGATACCTGGCCGTTTCTTGCTGATAGAGCCCAGCTTGCTCAGGTGCCCTCATCCCTGGGTTCAGTTCACAAACACACTCAGGAGACGGCGCTCAGCCTCCGACATGTGTCCCTGTGTCGGGGGCTTTCGTGAAACTCCTCAGGGTTTGAAAGTCAGAGCGCCGTGCCACGATAGGAACAGCCGTAAGTGTGTCTGCCTCGTTTAAGGACGTTTGGCTACGTTTTAGAAGGAACATTCACCGTATCATCTTTCTCTGCAGAATGTGTGCTAACATCTCAGAAACGCTCGGATGCTGACCGAGGGCACATTTACTGCAGGGGACAGGATGACCCGGTGACGACCCCGCCTCACCGTAGCGACTTCTGGGGTAAAGGGCCGCGGGCACTGAGCACACGGCAGCGAGCTCTCTCATAGGACTGGAGCGGTTCCTGTTCTCCCAGGACGTCACGGCCGAGCGGGCCCGGGGCTCTCAGGCGTCACCCTCCTGTGGGAAACAGGACGCAGACTGTGAGGCCGGCTCGGTGGCCATGTGGGCTCACACGCCAGCAGTGACCACGTAGACAGTATAATTACAGCGACAGCTCTGTGAGTCTGTATGAGTTCTGTGCTTTGTGCTGGTGCTAATCGCGTCTAGCGCTCAGTGTGCGCATCTTGCGCTGTGCTGATGACTCCAGAGGGAGGTGGCCGCACACCGTCACCCGGGGGGGGGGGGCTGCTTGCAGAAGCGCTTTCTCCACTGGGAAGCTGGGCGCTGTGATGCAGCAGGAGGAAATGCGGGTTCTTTCTCCCTGTCGCTCCCCGCTTGCTTTATTGATTGAAAAGTTCTGGGTAAGTGCCCAGACTTGGGCTTAACGCCTGCGACTCTAACAGCACATCTCAGCACCCACAGACATAAGGGTCTGGACCGAGCGTGGAGGCAGCTGCATCGGCTTCATTTCGGTGACGAGAGCTGAGTGAGAGACTGAGGTTCGTACAGGTGGTGATGTGACGTACATGGCCCCCCTGGCCCACGAATCACGTGCCTTCACACACCAGCTCGACCCCACGGCTGTGTCTCCGAGGGGATGCTGGGTGCTGGTGGGGGGGCTCGGGGACTCTGCCACTGTCACAGGAAGACTGAACTACTGGGCCAGTGATGACATTGCTGCTGGAAGCCGTGACCACGCTCCCGGCCCTCGTGCGGGTTCCCCACCCAGTGGGAGCGCGAATGCGGGCAAGTCCATCGTCAACGCTCGTCACGTCACTGCTGCCTGGAGTTTGTCCTTCCTTCCAGGGTTTTGGCAACAAGTTGCGTAAAAAACCCTAAAAATTGGGGAAGCCTTTAAAAGGAGTTTGTATATGTAGCAGGTAACACACGCTGGCATTCTGGGTAAACCATACCTCAGAGAGGCGCTGAGCTCCAAACCCGCTCACACTGCTGCCCCTGCCCTGGAGGCCGTGAGAGCGACGGCGTGGACGCCAGGATTTCGTGTGTTCGTCGGACCTTCTCACATCGCTTCCGTCGTCAGGATGGGCCGATGCTGTACTCAGGGCCGCCGCACGGGCGAGAAAGGCCGCACTTCGGGAGGTGGGGATTGCACCCAGAAAGAGCGAGCAGAACACACGTCTGAGCCCCTCAGCCTTCTCCCCGGAGCGGGACCTGCTCACCGGAGGCAGATTCAAGGCAGAACAGTAATTGCGTTTTCCCCTCCATTCGTTAAATGCCTTCAGGCTCAACGTCATGCACATTGGGTTGCCGTAATTTGAGGGGTACTTGTGCTCTGTTTAAACTTATGAAAATACTTGTGGACATTTAAAATTCTCCTACAAATTAGGCACACATACTTACTCTTTTGCAATGTACCCAGTGTATTTTATGGTTGGAAACTAAGTGTCTTGGACAGATTTTTCTTCATATGAAAATGATCGTGAGCCTACTTACAATTATGTTGAAACAGATGTTTGAATGTACTGTATTATAATCTGAGGGCAAAATGTGCTGTATAATGACCTTGAAGGCATTGTGCTCAAGGAACTAAGTCAGACAGAGAGACAAACACTGTGTGATCTCACTTATACGTGGAATCCAGAACCAAACACACCAAAGCCTAGGAAAAGACACCAGACTTGCGGTCACCAGAGGCAGGGGAGCAGGGAGGGACGTGTGAGGAAGGGGGTCAGCAGGTGCCAACTTCCAGTTATAAGATAGGTGAGTCCTGGGAATGTTCTGCGCAGCGAGACGACTACTGCTGATGTGGCTACGGGGCGCATAGTGGGGCTGCCAAGAGAGTGGATCTGAGACTTCCTGTCATAAGGAAAATACTTCTTTTTTTGTACCACATGAGGAGATAAACTTACTGTGGCTCTTTCCATGATTTGGCTATTGTTGCGAGTGCTTCTATGAACATTGGGGTCCATGTGCCCCTAGGCATCAGCACCCCTCTATCCCTTGGGTAAATTCATAGCAGTGCTATTGCTGGGTCCTAGGGGAGTTCTAGTGTTAGTTTCCTGAGGAACCTCCACACTGTTTTCCAGAGGGGCTGCACCAGTTTACATTCCCACCAACAGTGCAGGAGGGTGCCCTTTTCTCCACATCCTCGCCAGCATCTAGAGTTCTCTGATTTGCTCATTTTAGCCACTCTGACCGGTGTGTGTGTCCATCAACGGACGAATGGATCAAGAAGATGTGGTTTATCTACACAATGGAATACTACATGGCAATGAGAAAGAATGAAATCTGGCCTGTGTAGCAACATGGATGGACCTTGAGGGTGTTATGCTGAGCGAAATAAGTCAGGCAGAGAAGGACAGATACCATATGTTTGCACATATAGGAGGATTAGTGGGAACTTAACTGAGGACCGTGGGGGAGAAGAAGGGGGGAAACAGTGGGGGAGAGGGAGGGAGGCAAACCATGAGAGACTCCTGAATGTTGAGAACAAACTGAGGGCCGATGGGGGTGGGGAGAGGGGAAGGGGGGTGATGGGCATGGAGGAGGGCACTTGTGGGGATGAGCACTGGGTGTTATATGGAAACCAACTTGACAATAAACTATTAAAAAAACATACTGTGGCGATCACTTCACAATATACATAAATTAAATCAATATACTCTCCGCCTTATATTTATATGGTGCTGTCTGCCAATTATATCTCAATAAAACTGAAAAGAAAAAAGTTATTGGAAGCTTGAAATATACATAAGTTTCAAATGAGGATTGACTACAATAAAGAGAAATAACGATAGTGTTGAAGACGCAGCTACAGAGAACCTGCCGCCTTAAAGGTGTGCAGAAGTGCCTGGAAGCGGGGATCTCATGAATGCAGCACATTTCTGTGCAGTTTATTCTGCCATCACATGAACAGGATTCACTTGTAGCCACAGAGAACGTGCTTTTATAAATGCTACTTGCATGTTTAATTATTAATCTGCTTTATGAAACAGAGACCAAACTGCTGTGATTTAATGAGCATGCCACTGATATTGAGGAAAATAAATCACTTTAAACATCAAAAATTCAGTCTCCTTTAAATCCCTCACAAACCCTGTACGCAGAAATAGTCATCACCTTCTTGTTCTGCTTGTATAAAACCAGAGCAGAAGCTGCAGTGTCATTGGAAGGTCAAGTTTCATCGTAAAGTAAGGAAGCAGCGTAGGTGGACGAAAGCTGAGAGTCTTACGGGGTCTTTCCGTGTAGAAAGACACACTGACAGGTTACCATCCAAGTGATTGCTGTCATTTAAAACTAAATATTAGAAGTAATTATGTCATCTCTTCGTATAGAGCTTAACAGACTCTCACCCATGTTTTATTTTAAGCCAAGTGCACTCTTGGGTGAGTATTAGATCATTAATTCATCGACGCATCCATAAAAAGAGCAGCTCGCGGCAGCATGCCGGGTACCCGGCCAGATGCTGAGCCTCTGCTGGGGGGGAGATGTGATTTCTGCCCTCCTGGAAACAGGCGTGGAGTCAGGTGAGCGGAGGGATGGGGAGATGGGTGGAGAATGTTCCAGGCAGAGAGAACACTGTGCTCAGAAGAACACAGGGTGCTTACGGATTTGGTGGTTCTGAGTTGCTAGAATCAAAAATGAGAAGAGGCCAAAAATGATCATTTCTTTCAAGGCCCCTTCTTGAGAGGGAGAGAAAAAAAGTCAAGTGCTTCATGACTTTTCCATCAGTATTTTACCAAATTTAATTTGATAGAGGATTGAAAATCAGTGTTTAAAATGTAATGAATTATTGTCATTTAATTATTTGATAACATTCCCAAATGTTATATGTTAACATTCACTATGTTATTATGTTACCTATATGTAATTACAAATCAAAAGGAAAAATATTTTCCACAGGTGACTCCATCCTCTGGCCTATTTTTATGCTCTCAGTCCAGTGGTGTGCTGGCAAATGTCTGTCAACCAGCTTCTGAGAAAAACAGGCATATGAACAAACTTGCTTATTTCCAGGAAGTAGATGGCCCCGACACAGACAATCACAACCCACCAGTTTGATGCTGACTGGCTCACAAAATCATGAAACTATAACAACTGGATTTTGCAAAGCAGAGCAATGTGCTAGCACATTGTTATTGTTTTTTACTTCAATGGGTTATAATTGCATGTCATAAATTTCCTGTATCTAAACTTTAAGATATCAAAGGTTTGACGTATTTATATGCTCAAGAAGCCACTACCACACACAGACAATATCCCCAAGACAGAAATTTCCTCCTGTCTCTTTGCGAGCCCTTCCTTCTTGTCCCCCCCGCCAAGCCACCCCAAGCCACCCCCTCACCTTAAGCAGTCCTTGATTTTCTGTCACTATTGATTAAGTTGCATTTTCTAGAGTTTATATAAATAGACTCCTACATTATATATGGATTTCTTCACTTGGAATCACTCTATTGAGACTCACCCATCTGCTGCATGGACCACTGTTCCATTGACTGTCTACACCACATTGTATTTAACCACTTACTTACGGACTTTGGGTTGTTTCCAGGTTGAGGCTACCACCCAGAGTGAATACAGACATTCTCACCCAGGCTGAGCAGAAATGTGTTTGCATCTTTCTGGAGTAAATACCCAGGGGTGGATGGTCAGATCTTACGACAGGCGTGTGCTCACTGTTTGAGTAAATGGACACACTGGTTTCCAAAGTGATTGTGTTACTTCCCTTCCCTACACTGGTGTATGAAATTTCTAGTTTGGTTTTCCCACATCCTTGTCAATACTTGGTAAGATCAGTCTTTTTCATTTTAAACAGTCTCAGAGGTCTGTAGTGGCATCTCACTGGGATTTTAACGTTCATTGACTTGGTGACTGGTATACTGAGCATCTTTTCAATCTCATATATCCTTTGATGAAGTGCCTGCTCAAATCTTCTTAAATATTTTTCTCCATCTCAAATATGGATCTTGCTGTATTCTGGACGTAAGTTCTTCATCAGATATAGTGTTTGCAAATGTTTCCTACTAGTCTGAGGCTTATCTGTTCATTCTTTTAACATTTTTTTAGAAGCAGTACTATTTAACTTTGATAATGTCCAATTATCAATACTTTCTTTTTGGATTATGCGTCTGATGCTGTAGCAAATAAGTCTTTGCCTTAAGCACAGTCAAAAGATATTTTCCGATGTTTTCCTGCAGAATTTTTATAGAGTTTTAGGTTTTACATATAAATCAGTCATTTATCTTGTTTTTATCTCTGTATATGGATCTAAGGTTTAATTAATTTATTTTGTTTTTGCATGTAGATATTCAATTTTTCCAGAATTGTTTTTGGAAAAACTATCTTTTCTTTACTGAATCTTCTTTGCAACCTTGTCAGAAATCAGTTGTTCATACGTGTATGGATCTATTTCGTAACTCTCTCCTCTGTTCTATTGATCTTTCCTTTTTTTCAACAATACCATATTGTCTTGACTGGTTTTATAATAAGACTTTAAATCAGGTAGTATTATTCTTCTAACCTTGTTCTATTGTTTCGAAATGATTTTGTCTATTTTAGTTCTTTGCATTTCCATATGAATATTTCATAAGCAGCTTGTCGATTCCTACAAAAACATATGCCTGTATATTGATTGAAAGTGTACTGAATTTATAGGCCAATTTGGGGATCATTAGCATCTTAAAAATATACAGTCTTCTGATGCATGAACATGGTACATCTCTCCATTTACTTAGGACTTTTCAATCACTCTCACTGTTTTATAATTGTAAGTGGACAGACATTGCATTCATTTTGTCTGACTAATCTCAGTATTTCATGTTTTTGTTATTATAAATGGTGTCTTAAATTTTTGGTGGTTCATTGCTAAATGCATAAGTACAATTTTTTTTGTATATTCATTTTATATTCTGCAACCTCACTAAACTCATTACTCCTGGTAATTTTTTGTAGATTCTATAAATGATCATGTTGTTTCTAAATAAAGGAACAGTTTTGCTTCTACTTTTCCACCCTCAAAATTCTTTTTTTTGCCTTGTTGCACTGGCTAGCACTTCCAGTACAATGGTAAATAGAGCAATAAGGGAAGACACACAATGTTCTGCATAGTAGGGGAAAACAATCAGTTGTTATCATTAACTATGCTGTTATCTATAGCATTTTTAAAAAAATTTAAATGTTTTATTTACTTCTGAGAGAGAGAGCATGAGCAGGAGAGGGGCAGAGAGAGAGGGAGACACAGAATCTGAAGCAGCTCCAGGCTCTGAGCTGTCAGCACAGAGCCCGACGCGGGGCTCGAACCCACGAACCGTGAGATCATTACCTGAGCTGAAGTTGGCCGCCCAACCAACTGAGCCACCCAGGCACCCCATCTATAGCATTTTTATAGATGCCTTTTATCAGGTTGGAGAAGTTCCCTTGAGCTCTTATTTCCTTCTTGTATTTTTACTTTCTTTTGTTTGATAAACTTCTTTTAACATTTTGTATGTTGCAGTTCCATTGGTGATCAATTCTTTCCATTCTGTTTATCTGAAAAAGTATTTGTTGCACTTCTGTTTTTTGAAAGGTGTTTTTGCTGGGTATAGAATCCTAAGCTGGTAATTTTCATTTCAGTACATTAAACATGGGGCTTCATTGTCTGCTCATTTATATTGCTTGTTTCTTACAAGAAAGCTACTGACATCATTCCTGCATGTTCCTCTAAAAGTAATGTGTCTATTTTTTTTTCTGGTTGTATTTACACTTTTCTCTTTATCACTCACTGATTTAGATAATTTGACTGTTATGGACCTTGGTATAGTTTTCATTTTACTTATGAGTGAAGTTCTTTGGACTTCATCAATGTGTTGTTTAATACTACTCTATACATTGAAAACATTTGGCATTATTTGTTGTTTGGCTCCCTTCTTTGGGGACTCCAATTCCAATTATATGTCTGTTTGAGGTTGCCTTATAACTCACCAATGCTTTTTTTATTTTTAAAAATCCTTTGCTCTTTTTATTTTTTAAGTGGCTCTTGTTAGTTCTTCAACTTCACTGATCTCTTTTTCTTTGATATATAATCAGCACACATGTATTTTCCAACTCACACATTATAGGTTTTGTCTCTGAAGTTCTATGCTGATGTGTTTTATGCCTTCAGTGTACCTACTCAGCCTTGGGGATGTATGAAACACAGAAAAAAAATTTGTAAGTCCATGTTATGCTATTTCTAACATCCACATCAGCTCTGGGCAGTTTGCTGGATTGGGCTTTCTTCCCATTGTTGGTTTTCCTTTCCATCATCAGTGCTTATATAGTAACCTTTGATTATATTCCAGACATTGAGCATTTGACTCTATGCTGTACTGAATGTTTTTATGTCCCTAAAAATATTCTTATGTTCAATTCTTGGATTCAATTAAATTAGCTGAGGGAAGTTTAACCCTTTCAGCTCCTGCTTTTGAGATTCACAAGGTGAGATGAATGCAGCATATAATTTAAGGCTAATTTTTTTCCCATGTCCCAAGGCAAGAACTTTCCGAGCACTGTACTCAATGCACCATGAAATGCAAATCAAACTGCAGTGACATACTGCCTCACACTCATTAGGATGACTACTATAGTAAACAATGTCCAGAGACTGGTATGGATGCGGACAAACTGGAAGCCTTGTATACTGTACATGGGAATGGACAATGGTACAGCCACTGGGTAAAACAGTACGACAGTTTGTCGCAAATTAAACAGAATTACCATGTGATCTAACACTTCCATTTATGGATATTTACCCAAAAGAATTGAAAGCAGGGCCTTGAAGAGGTATTTGTACACCTATGTTCACAGCAGCATTATTTACAATAGCTGAAAGTGGGGGCAAACTGAGTGTACATTGATGGATGAATGGATAACCAAAACGTGGTGTGTACATACAATAAAATATGATTCAGCCTTATAAGAGAATTGTGATACATGCTATAACATGGATGAACACTGAGGACATTATGCTAACTGAAGTAAGCCAGTCACAAAATGATAGTACTATAATATTCCATTTATGTGAGATGCTTGTAGTAGTCAAAATCATGGAGACAGAAAGTGGAATGGTGGTTCCCAGGGGCCGAGGAGGGGGAAAGGGGGGGGGGCTGGTGTAACATGGGCATAAAGTTTCAGTTTTGTAAGATGAAAAGATCATAAAAGATAAATCCATCTTTTAAGGAGATGAACGTTGGGGATGGTTACACAAAATTGTGAATGTATTTAAAATCACTGAACTGTACACTGAGAAGTAAATCAGATGGTAAATTTTATATTAAATTTCTTTTAGTACAAAAAAATGGAAAAAATGGTGAGATAAAGTCTTTCCCAGACAAACAAAAACTGAGCGAGTTTATCCCCATAGACCTGCCGTAGCGATGTGCCGGAGGACTGTCTATAACGTGAAGTGGAAGAACACTGGATCAGCACCGAAGCACAGGAAAGAATGAGCCTCGTAAGGCAGAAAAAAGATGGGACATGAATGGAGCACAAAGTAGCTTGTAAGTCATTTTTAACCATAGTATGAAGTTAAAACACAGAATTATTAAGAAAACTGTATAGGGGCATCTGGAGGGCTCAGTTGGTTAAGTGTCTGACTCTTGATTTCAGCTCAGGTCATGAACTCTTGGTCCGTGTGTCCTAGCCCCATGTCGGGCTCTGCACGGACAATGCAAAGCCTACTTGGGACTCTCTCTCGCTCTCTCTCTGCTCCCCTCCAAAAATAAAGAAACTTAAAAAAATAAAATAACAATAATAAAAATAACTGTATAAAAATAATAGATTTCTTTTTTATTTTTTAATGTTTATTTATTTTTGAGAGCTAGAGAGAGACAGAGTGTGAGCAGAGGAGGGGCAGAGAGAGGGGGAGACACAGAATCCAAAGCAGGCTCCAGGCTCTGAGCTGTCAGCACAGAGCCTGACACGGGGCTTGGACTCATGAACTGTGAAATCATGACCTGAGCTGAAGTCCGATGTTTAACTGACTAAGCCACCCAGGTGCCCCAGTAGATTTCTTGATTTGGCCAAAGAAATGCGTATTAGTAGAATAAATACAGAGAGAAACGTAAATACTGAAATCTGAGTAAAGTTGTAGCATTTTTATACAATGTTCTTGGATAGCCCAAAACTTATTTTGTTTAGCACAGTTTTCCTTTGGGTTTGGATCACTGGCTTCATTTCTGAAATAACAATTTCAGTGAAAATTATGAGCATTACTCCTAGGTTCCTATACCTGTGCTAGGTGCTTTATCCAATAAATTAGTAGATTTTTAAAAGAATTTTTAAAAGGTTTATGTATTTTAGAGATAGATAGAGCACGTGAATGAAGGGGAAGGAGCAGAGAGAGAAAAAGGGAAAGAGAGAATCGCAAGCAGGCTCCACGCTGTCAGCACAGAGCCTGACACGGGGCTCGAGCTCATGAACCATGAGATCATGACCTGAGCTGAGATCAAGAGTTGGACACTTAACCCACTGAGCCACCAGGTGCCCCAAAAGATAAACTAATTAAAAACATCTCCTGGATTTTTCAGTGCTCTTCTGAGTGAATATAATAAAATACTTTATTATACTTTTCAAATGCCTATTATTTTTTTCATTTTTCAATAGCTTCAAAACCAAAAGAATGAAATGAATATGGTAAGAAGCACTTTCAGGATTGAAGATTTAGACCAACTGTGTTTGGTTTTACGGCCTTAGTGACGTCAGCTGTGCACACTGACCTGTCTGCTGTGGGTGGGCCCCATCCGGTCCGTGAAGGTGCGCACACAACAAGACACCCTTCTTGCCTGACTGTCTTTGAACTGGGATGTTGGCTTTTGTCTTCTTTTGAACTCTAACAAAAACCCTGGCTCTTTGTGGGTCTCGAGCCTGCCAGCCTTCAGATGGGAATGACATCGGTCTTCCTGGTCCTCAGGCTGTGGTCAAGCTGCCTTCCCCTGCCAGGCTCCAGCTGGGTGCCTGCAGGTCATATATAGGGCCAGTCCCCTATATTGAATCTTGGAGGCTTGGTTCTGTTCGATCGGTTCTGTTTCTCAGGAAAGCCCTGGATGTTACATAAGGTTTGCCAAGAACTTTTGAAAACAATCCAAAATTGATAGAAAATAAAG
Organism: Hyaena hyaena; assembly: GCF_003009895.1. NCBI lineage: Eukaryota > Metazoa > Chordata > Mammalia > Carnivora > Hyaenidae > Hyaena > Hyaena hyaena. The sequence goes on along the minus strand of NW_024081564.1, from coordinate 98,210 downwards.
GTCAGGAGTCCTTCTTATGAGGTTATGCAGATTAAGGACATCTTGCAAAACCAGGCCTTATCACTGGCTTGCAATGACATTGAAAAGAAAGAACCTTCTGGACTCCTTCCTGCGATTGCACTTTGCAAGGTTGAGCTTGCTCAATACTGGGAGTCGTGTTTGTATCGGTCCTGCTAGCTGGGTGTTTTATAATCACTAGAATTCTTCTGCCCTTTTGGACTAAATAATGAATTCCATAATAACATGGTGCGCACATGCACACACCGAGTGAGTGGTGAGCGCAAAGCAGCTGGCTCGAGCGTCTCCCCTTTGTCTCTGTGCTCAGATTCCTGCCTAATTACAAAAATATTGTGCAAATGTCAGTCACATGAATCTGTTTGTGAAACCCCATCTCCATGTGTGCGTTCGCCCAGGACAGCACATGGGGTGATTCAGCACCGAGCCGATTCCCTCCTGAAAGACACAGTATGGGGCAAAACCCTCCTGAAGGTTAGCAAATGTGGGCAAAAGGCTGCAGAAACACCCCCCTTCCCCCGACTCTAATGCGGGTGCACCGGCCTCTGGCTTGTTCTGGAAGACCCTGGTGTGCAGGTCATGCGTAAGGGCGTGGCTGTCTTCAGGATGTGAGACAAATGACAGCGCTAATCCTCGATGTCACGTTCGACAACATAAATGCATGTAGCAAAAGTCTCCACGAACAGGAACTGGGCGCGCACTCTGTTCTCACTGCCCTACTGAACACGGCAGCTGTCCCGGGCATCGGGGAACACGCACCACCGGCAAGGGGATTCGGAGGAGCACTTGCTGGAGCAGATGTCTGCTCGCCTCCCAGAGGCCTTGTCACCCGGTGTCTGGGCGTCTGCGTGAGGCGAGCGCAGAGGTGACCTGTCACCCGGTGTCTGGGCGTCTGCATGAGGTGAGTGCAGAGGTCACCTGTCATCTGTTGGAGGGGGGACACTCCAGCAATCAGGAGGGGGACAAAGCAGGGCAGGAGGGCGGAGGTTTGGTCTCTCAGCCGTGCTACTGGTGACACCAACAAGCTACTGTGAGGTTTTGACCTTGAGTTTCCATAAAATGCAGCTGTTAACACCCATGCATGGTTTTGCTGTGAGATCCGAGATGGGGCGTCTAAGCGGCGGGGGCTAGCACACAGTAGGCACTTAATAAATGGTGTCTTTCACCCGCAGTGCAGAGTGTGGGGCGTGGCTCACACCTCCTATTTCTACCAGTGACGCTCCAGCCGGTGGCTGTTGGGATCAGGATCTGTGCTCCCCTCCCCCCGGGCCACCCACCCACCCCTCTGCTGCTGCTCTGTCTTCCAAACACGGCCGCTGTTCCCTCCTCTGCTCCCCCTGCACACAGGGCCCCGAGCCCTGTCTGTCTGTGTGTAACTGGCCTGTGTGTGCTGACGCCCCGCTGAGAAAGCCATGTGGACAGAAGGCTTCCACCAACACCAGCACGAGAAGCCGCCCCTGCAGATTCTACCCCCTTCCAAGGGGCGGCTACACTCCCAGACTCCCTGACGCGTCCCCAGCAAGTTCAGGAGTCAGTGACAAGTTGGCCTCGGAAGCCCTTGTCCCTCGTGATGCTCAGCCTCAGGACCACGGTGAATACACTCATGTCTAGAGTGGTTTCCGGCATGTGGTGTTTATTAGTTTTATATCGGTTGACTTAGCAAATGAACAAACATGTTAATTAGTGGATTTCCGCTGGGCAATCAGACATTCTCCTCTGATAGCACCTCTCAAGGATCGATTGGATTCTGGATGAAAGAAGTCGGTGACTCTCCATCCTCCCCAGCTAACCGCGTCCCACAGGCACGGCTGAGAGCAGGACACTGTCACGGGCACGTGTTCATTCATTAGTCTGGCCACTCTTTGCCCCGAGCCCTTCCTCCAGGCTGGGCCACAGCGGGGGTGAGGCAGACTGGCCCTGGATTTCCAGGGCCTTCTGTCCTGGTGCAGGGCAGAGTCTGCTGAGAGGAGAGGCCCCCGTTGAGCAACGGGCAGTGGGTGAGGTGGTGACGTGCCACACAGAGTGGCGGAGGCCGGTGTGCGGTGGCCGGCATGGGGGGAGGGTCCTGGGTTGGCTTCTCCTGGACGGGACTTGGGACCCGGGACCTGGTGGAGAGAACGGCCTTCGCAGCTGGCGGGAAAATGTCTCAGGCAGAAGGAACAGCGTTTGAGACAAGAAAGGGGATGGGGCCGGGGAGGAGGAAGCCCCAGGGAGGCGGGAAGTGGGCAGGGTTGGCCACGGAAGACGCTGGGGGTGGGTTTATTCTCTGGACGATGGTGCCCACTGCGGCTTTAGCAGGGCTCAGCCGGTGCCACTCACGCAGCCTCCTCTGCCCCCCGCCCCCCCCACCGCGGGGAGAGGGCGCCAGCTGTCTGTGCTGCAGGGGCTTCGGCTTCCCCACGAGGAGGCGTTTGCCTTTCCCTGCTCCGCTGGGGTCTCGGCCGCGCAGCGGGCTTCGATGGGCTCCTGGGTGCGGCTGCTGCCTCGGGCCTGCCGACCGGCGGCTGTGGGAGCGAGAAGGGCGGCTGGGGGGGGGGTCCAGCAGAGGGCCAGGCGGGAGACGTGTGGGGCGGCCCGCGCCTGGCACACGGGGCGCACAGGGGGCTCCCCAGGCGAGAGAAGCGTCTGGACGACTCAGGGGTCTTCACTTGAGAAGCTGTGTCCTCACGGACACTGGCTCATCGGCGGAATGCGGGGTGGGGGGTGAGTGTATCGGGGCTCCATCAGCGGGCAGGGGCTCATGCCCGGACAGAGGTGGAGGGGAGGGTCTGAAGCGCGGACGCGGCTGGCAGGGGTGAGGCGGTTAAGCCCTGCCCGAAGCGTGGGCGCCGAGGCCACGGGGAGGCCGCGGCCGGGCCCCGGAGCGAGCGCCAGCGCCCTGGCCTCCAGCAGGGGCTCCTGCCTGTCCCCGGGTCCCCGCCGCTGCTCCCCGTCTTCGGTCCCCGTGGCCGCCCGCGCAAGTGGAGGGCGAGCGGCCGGGTGCGGGGTTCTGCCCTTCTCACAGCACCCAGAGGCCTCAGATGCACGTCGAGTGTGCAGAGGCTTGGTTCACACCCGGGGGGCGGGAGCCCGGCCGCCTGGCTCCTCGGCTCCGGCGCCGCCGCCTGACTCGGGGTGCTTCCCAAGCGGCCGAGGTGTGTGGGGACCCTGGGACTCGAACGCGCTGGGCCTGCTGTGTTACTGGAAGAGTGAAGGGGAGACCTTCAGGGCAGCCCTGCCCCACGGTGCTGGGGACGCGGGCCACCGGCGCCTGGCTCCGAAGCGGCTTCTGACTCAGTGTGCTCTGCTAGGCGCCCGTTTCCCGGGGCGGAAAGCCAAGGCCCAGAAGGAGACTTAGCAGCGCCGCAGAGCTGGCCTGGGGCTGCCGCCCGGGCTTTCTGCCCGCTCCCTCTCACATTGCCTCTTCCAGGAAAAGGGGTCCCCCTGTGGCTGCCCCGCAGCCTGCGTGCCCAGTGGCCCCGTGCCCCTGACCCCCGTCCCACCTCCGGCATTTTTGTGTGAGTGCTCGGCACACGCCAGGAATTTAAATAACCCATGACCTCACTGGGCTGGGCCTCCAGCCGCACGAGCTGTTTTTTCAGGAATTTTCTCCTGCTACCAGCCCTGGGCACGCTCACGTGGGAACCACACACCGCTCTTCCCTCCTCCTTCCCTCAGCCTCGCCCCGGGGGAGGGGCAGGGGCCCAGGCGGGGATGGGGGGAAATCGGGTGCGGAGGCTGTGCCGTCTCACGTGGGCAGCGCCCAGCCCCGGAACATCGCGGACGCCCGGCTGGCGAGTCACAGAGCCCGGGGCTGCCCTGTGCCCTCCACGCCCGCCCCCGGCCTCCCGGCCCTCCCCCCCCACCCCAGCTTCATGCAGGGACCCAGCACCCTCTCCTGGGTTGGCCTGGAGCCCCGCGGGCGCTAACCTGGGCTGCCTCTCTTTCTCCAGTGCCATTAAATTCCCACCACTCTTTTTTTTAAAATTTTAAATGTTTTATTTATTTGTGAGAGAAGGAGAGAGAGACTGAGAGACAGCAAGAGCAGGGGAGGGGCAGAGAGAGAGGGAGACACAGAATCTGAAGCAGCTCCAGGCTCTGAGCTGTCAGCACAGAGCCCGACGCGGGGCTCGGACCCACGAACCACGAGATCATGACCTGAGCTGCGGTCGGACGCCCCACCGACTGAGCCCCCAGGCGCTCCTAAATTCCTGCCACTCTTAAACTCGCTGGTGGAAAGGACACTAGAGGCCATTTTGTTTATTCATTTGTGAGTCCGTTCTTTCACGCTTTCATCCAAAGATACTTATCGATCATCTAATATGCACCAGACCATGTGCTCGGGTCCTGGGCCTCCCAGAACCCGCCTGCTTTTCCTCTGGCCCCCCCCCCGCCGCAGGGACACCCCCAACTCCCCCCACCGTGTGGACGCCTTCCTCCACTGTGTGGACCCGCCTCAACCCCACGGGTTGCATGCTCCCCCACCTGCTGTGTAGACGACACCCCCGGGCCCCCACATGTACCTCCACTGACCCACCCTCGGTGCCGGTGCCCCTCGGTCAGTGGACACGAGTGTCTCCTGAGTGGACAGTGTGGCTCGGCAGGCAGCTGTCCGCGGCGGGCAGGAGCCCCACCTCTGCTGCCTCCCCGTGCACAAATCCTGAATCTGTCCCCGACGGCGGACTCCGTTCCCCAGGCTTCTCCAGGGGGCCCTCCACCCCCGGTCCTTGTCCCCCAGCACCAGCCGCACCCCTGTCCTAAAACCCAGTGCCTGGCCTGAGCCGGTGCCCGGGGGCCTGAGCACGTCCTGCGGGCCACAGCGGGGACTCGGGCCCCCCCCCTTCCCGAGGGCGCTGGATGGCGCGACGTCTGAGCCCCAGCGGGATCTTCCTTCCGTTCTTCGTCATGCGCCGCCTGGGCCCCCTGCCCTTCCCCCTGTGATTTCCGGGCTTAGACTCAGAGCAGCCCCGGTGTCAGGTCCTCACACCAGTCCCCGCGTCAGGACCACACACCGGCCCGGGGCCGGCAGCCCAGAAAGCCGGGCCTCACCCGTCTCCGTGCTGGCGGCTCTGGCCTGGGGCCCGACTGCAGAGCCAGCTCCCTAAGTGGCTCCAGTGCCGAGAGGTCTGTGCCCCCGTCTCTCCTCTCTGTCCCCAGCGCCGTGTGACTCCGTGAGACGGTCCTCCAGCACAAGACCATTCCCAAGGGTCCTGGGGTGGGAGTCAGAGCCCCACGGTTCGGACCTGGGGGCGCCTGGTCTGCTCTGCCGCCGCCTCCAGGAAGGCTTGAGCGGCTGCCAGGGACCACCTGCTGGCTGCGGCCTGTGGGCCTGAGGTGCAGCCAGCCTCACGTGCGCCCCCGCGGCCCCGCCAGCGCCCACCCCACAGGGGAGCTCAGCGCGCTCGAGCTCTTCCCCAGGGGACGCTGCTTCCCTGCCCACGACGGGGCCCTGCCTCCCACCCCTTCTTGTGCTCCCAGGCCTGACGACCACCTGGCATTCGCACAGGTGCTCAGACCTCGCCTGCTCCTCGTGGGCCCCACCTGCATCATCTGCGTGTCCAGGTCACGCCCTGTCCCCTGTCGTCCTTGACGCCCTTCACGTGCCCTCAGTCTGCTGCGCCCTGCCCCGTTGGCGGTCTGGGGCCTCTGGCCTGGCCCCACGCAGCGCCCACAGACAGCTCGGAAGGTCTGCTGCTCTGTCGCGTGATGCGTGCACTGTCCCGGCTTGGCCCGTCGGGCGTCTGCTCGCTTTCCCCTCTGGGGGTGCATGGTCCCTGGGGGCAGCGGCCACCGGCCAGGGCTGCTGTCCTCAGAGGCCCCAGGGGAGGACGCTTCCGGCCTCTTTGCGCTTCTGTGACCGTTTCGCTTCCGTCTCTGCTTTGTGCTCACGTGCCTCTCTTCTGTGTCCCAGTGTCCCTGCTCCTATAAGGACACTAGTCATTGGCCTTAGGGTCCACCCTGCTCCCCCAGGGCCTCCTCCTAACTTGGCAGCCTCCCTAAGGACTATTTCCAGAAAGTTCCCGCCCACAGGTTCCACTCGGCACGATTCCCCGCGTGCGCGGGCGGCCCGCTTGGGTCTTCCTCTACGTCCCTGAGACACACGCTTTCCGCAGACAGGACGGGCCCTCCGAGACTTCCCGGACCATCCTGCCACCAGCTTGTGCGGTGTCATCCGCACACGGCCTCCGGGTCCTGTGAAAGCTGGCCGGGACCCTCCCCTCCATCCCTCTGCACGGAGGGGCGAGGAGTCCAGTGCCCCAAACGGCCCCCCGACTCCACCCCCTGAGGAGCCCCCCACTCTGGGAGCTGCCCGTGCACTCCACCTGCCGCTCTCGGCTCAGCCCCAGGCTGGAGCCTTTCCTGGGACGGCTCCGCCAGCTCACGTTCCGTCTCCTCAAGAAGCCCCCCCTGATTACCTCCTTTGGAAGGCGCCAAGGAAGAAATCTCTTCTCTGGAGCCGTAGCACCAAGTCCATTCTGGCCACGGACCCCTCTTGACGCGCACCCTCACCTATGGCTTCCTTCTCCCGACCAGCTCTGAAGGTCTTCTTTGCCCTCTATTCGCCGGGAATGCTAACCGGGGCAGGATTTTGTGTTTAAAGCACCAGCCCGTGAGTGTATGTTAAATGAACACATGAAGAAATGCATCAAAGCATCTTTTGCTGACATAGTAGAGTGAGGTGTAAACCTGCACTTTCGGGCCTCAGAGAAGACCCATCAGTAAGCGAAGTAAGCTCAACTGTCAAACAGACAAGTACCCACCACAGACCCTCCCCCGCAGGGTGACTCCGTGTTTCCTCCTGAGACGCTGCTGCTCTCCGCAGCGGCTGCGCCGTTTTACATTCCCGTCACCACTGCGGGCGAGTCTCCGTCTCTCCACGCCTCTGCTGTTGTCTCTTTTTTACTATAACCATCCTAGTAAGTGTGAAGGGATGGGCTAGGCAGGGGGTGGCCGTTAGGAAGGCACCTTTAGGGAGAGCACTGGGTGTTGTAAGACATGAGCCATTGAGTTCTACTCCTGAAACCAAGGCCACACTGTATGTGAACTAACTTGAATTTAAATTGAAAAAAAAAAAAACACAACAAATGGGCAGAGGGCATGAAAGGTCATCTCTCCGGAGAAAGCATATGAAGAAGGCCAATGTACACATGAAGAAGTGCATATTATTATTAATCACTAGGAAAATGCTAATCAAAACCACAGAAGGTTCTTTAAGGGAAACCGGGATATACATTCTTCTTTGGAATTTGAGATAACATTGACAGAATCTACATAATTGTTTTTTAATATTTTTAATGTTTATTCATTTTTGAGAGACAGAGAGCATGAGCAGGGGAGGGGCAGAGAGAGAAGGAGATGCAGGATCCGAAGCAGCTCCAGGCTCTGAGCTGTCAGCACAGAGCCTGATGCAGGGCTTGAACCCACGAACCATGAGATCATGACCTGAGCCGAAGCCGGACGCTCTACTGACTGAGCCACCCAGACGCCCCAAGTCCAGATATTTTTTTATCCAAATGATGACTTTACTACCTGCTAGCTGGCCAAAGGAAGATATGTTACCTTAAGACATACTCAGTCTTCGTACGTCGGAAATGAATACTCTCTCATTCATTATTACCTACGGTGATAAATGGAGAGTTGCATTAGGTTAGCCTCTCAAGTGGACACGGGGAGCGAGAATCGTCACCCGTCCAGATGCACCCCCGTCTCCACCTGCCCCGTCCGTCCCTCAATGCCAAGCCGAAGCTGCAGGGACTGGCCCATGGCTTGCTGAGCCGCCTGCCGCGCTGCCTGCTGGCCCTTCTACGGCCCCAACCCCACTCTCTGGAACCCAGTCAGGACCCAGGTGAGGGGAAGGCCAGGTCTCTCGTGGTGCCGCCCTGCTGGAATATATGCACGGGGGCCTGGGGTAACTCCGCGCACGGCCTTTAGCATTCTACCGCTGCCCAGAGTGTCCAGGTAACCCGGGCGCCCGCTGCCCAGGGCAGCCCCTGCTGCTGACCCGCATCCCCCTTGTGTCCGCCGTCTGCCTGGGCTCGGGGCTGCCTCTTCTTCTCCCCCTGTCCCCCTCCTCCTCCTCCCTCTGACCCCCCCCCTCTGACCCCCTCCTCCCTCCGTCCCCCTCCTCCTCCTTCTGTCCCCTCCTCCCTCCGTCCCCCTCCTCCCTCCCTCCGTCCCCCTCCTCCCTCCGTCCCCC
>NW_024081564.1:47444-89174 GCF_003009895.1 Hyaena hyaena | reverse complement strand
CCCCCTCCTCCTTCCGTCCCCCTCCTCCTCCCTCCGTCCCCCTCCTCCCTCCGTCCCCCCCTCCTCCCTCTGTCCCCCTCCTCCTCCCTCTGTCCCCCTCTCGTCTGTCTGACCGCTGTCCACACTGGTGCAGGAGATGCTGAGCTCGGGGAGGGGGGCAGGTGTCCGACTGGTACCGTCATTATGATTTGCTCATTTATTCTGCAGGCTGTCCTGTTAGTTGAGCCCCCGGAAACCCTGACGGTCTGTCTGTGCCACTGGGTAAAGTGCCTGATGGACGGGGCCCGGGACGGGGCTTGGGGTCCAGCCGGCTCACGATGTGGGACGCGGGCCCTCCCTGTCCTATTTCTCGGTCATCTAATGGCAGAAAGTAACGTTTCCCGACTTCCTTTTGGATTAAATATTTATTCTGCACATGATAAATTAACTCAGCCACAGAATAACTTCATCAGCACGTCGACTCCGCGGCGTCTGCTTTGCGTCCTATTGATTGTGATTTGCCTGGTTTGGAAAGACCTTCTCAGTCTGGCTGATGTGAAATTGTTTAAACCCTGGAACTTGCATTCTTTCTCCAAGGCAGAAAAGGGGAGTTCCAGCCAATCTCGCTGGTTGTATTTATAGCATTTTATTTCCTGAGAGAAGACAGGAAAAGCCAGCGCCTGCCTTCCTCCCTTCCGTGGCCCCTCCTCTGCCGTCCCCCAGCTGGAGGGGCCGGCGGGGCGGCCCCAGCACCCGTGTGCCAGGTGCTCAGAGCGAATGCGAGATCGGAGGGGGTTAGGTCACTCCTTCGAAGGATGAAGTGAGCGCGCTTCCTCCCGGGGTGACTGACAGCGCCACCCAGGAGACCAGAGCGTATAAAGAGGAGCCTGCTGCCCGGCGGCCAGTGCGGTGCTGACCCGGCTGCTCGCAGGCCACGGACGTGGTCCTCCGGGCTCGGTCCCCAGCCCCGGTCGGCTCTCACCGCAGCTGTTCTTCGTCCCAGGTGAGAACTTTATACGGCATTTACCTTATGAAAATTATTTTAAAAATCATTGCATTGTACTTCAATTTTCAGAAAAGGTTGTTTTGGTTTCTAAGGAGGGAGAAGGAGACAGTGGCAAATCGGTCTCTGCTGTGAGGTGGGGGCCTGACTGTTAGGGCGTCCGCAAGCCTGGGGAGGGGGCGCAGGCCAGCCCCGTGTGGGTGCCGCCAGCTCCTCGGCTCTGTCCCACGTCCTGGTAACTTGTGCGAGCGTACCTGCCTGTGACCCAGCCACACGCTTGTGTTCTCAGCCGTGCTCGTCATCGACGGGGGGCCCTGAGGGGGGCGGCAGAGGAAAGTCCTCCTGAAAAAGTGACGATAACCGCCAGAGGGGTCACAGACGCCCCACTTCTAAGCGTCACCACAGTTAAAAGTGTGTTTGAATGTCAGGAATGAAAAGTATACACGGTGGGTCTGAGGAGCCTGGGCCCGCGGCTGTGGCTACGCGTAGGGGACAAGCGGCCCCAGAGGCGCTGCGGAGCCGCGGGGACAGGAGGCTCCCGTGTAATCGAGCCCCCGAGGGAGGGGCTGCACGCCTCTCTGGCTACTGTGGCTGGGGCTGCTCGCGGGAGCGGGCGTTAACCCGTCTGTACGTGTTCTCAGCACATTCTGCTGCAGACTCGCTGGAGAAAGCGGAGCCCTAGACACACACTGTGCATCCGTGTGCCCGACTGCGTGTCGTGGGGCATGACACGGCCTGGGCGCTGCCGTGGACTCTGGCCGTGGACGCGGAACGGCCGCCGGCGGGTCCTGGCCCTGCTGGGCCCCTGCTGCCGTGGCGCGCCCGCCGGGCACCGTGGGTCCTTGTCGCTCATGTGCCCGACGGCAGAGCGTGGATCCGCTTTCGGGGGGCGGACGGCTTGGTTGTGTTAGAGCGGCTCTCAGTTCGCTCTGTTTGGGCTGACACGCGGGAAGCTGGGCCTCCGGAGGTTGAAAAAGCCCATTTTGGACACAGCTGGTTTCCAGAGCCGGCTGTCGCCTCTGTCTGCAGGGACAGACAGCACGCATCTGGTCGGGGACACAGGGACGCGTTCCAGACGCACTGGAACCACGCCCGGGGCGCCCCCTGGGCCAGGTGTGACGCTGAGCCCCTCAGTGTCCACACTCGCAGTTCAGGCTGCCGAGGACCCTATTCACAGCATCGCGACCTCACTGGAAGGCCACGGGAGGGGTGGCTCGGGGGACAGCCACGGGCGCGTTCGGCGCATGTCCACGTGCCCAGCGTGCCTCGTGAGCCTTTACAGTATCAACTCACTGGACTCACTTCTCACAGCGACCCTGTCAGGCACAGGCTGGAAACAGCTATTTTTCATTGTGCAGGTGAGGAAACTGAGGCAGGGAGGTTGGGCCTTGCGGCTCGGAGCCCGCCAGCCTGGGGCTTGCCCGCTGGGGCCGGCCGCCTGCGGGGGCCACGTGAGGGCAAGCGGGCGTGGGACTTGTCTGTGGAGAGGCTGTGCGCGGCGGGAGTCGGGGCTCCGGAGGGACCCCGGGGCCTGCGAGCAGCCTCTTCTCCCGGGGAGCATTCCTCCGGCCCGGGAAGAGGACTGTTTCCAGTTTACCAGATGCTTCTGCGGGGTACACTCCTCAGGGGTTCCGCAACCCCGAGACGCGCGAACGAGCTTTGCCGTCATCTGAGGGGAGGGTTGGGGTCTCGGTTTGGCTTTGATTCAGAGCAGGGTGCCGCCCACTGCTGGGAGAGACCTCCACGCCCCACGCGCCCCTGCGAGATGCCTGCGCGGAGCTCCGAGGCGGGGCAGGGGTTAAGAGCGGAGCGGGCTTCCGTCCAGGTCTCCTGACTCCCGGCCCGGCGTCTGCTGGCCTGAACCATGCCAACTGAAAATCCTCAAGAATGGAAAAACAGGCCTGCAGGAAAGTAGAGCAGCCGAGTAAAAGTGATTGCTAAGTAGAATGCTATGTTTTTCTGTGGTCAGGATACACCAAGCTCAGTTTATTTCTCCTGCATCCAGTTAAGGTTTGTTCTATTTACATGAAGCCCAATTTTTTCCTCTTGGCCATTGACTCAGCGATGCCTCCATAGATTATTCTCTCCATGGTGCTGGTATGTTTCCAAATTCGCACATCCTGGGTTTCAGTCCCGGCCACACTCCTCACCAGCGGCACTTAACTCTTCCGGACCTTCACTTATCCATCCGGAAAATGGGGGTGATAGCAATAGTATTTGCTTCCTGGGTCATCATGAGATCAGATGATGTGAGCACCGGGACTGTGATCAGCACCTGCTCTGCTCTGTCAACAAATGCACACCCGACAGACAGGAGCTCGAGTCAGAAGAGCCCCACTTGGGAAGCTCATTTCTTATCTGGCTTCTACCTCCCACAAAGCTGCATATTCTTGATTGTGGTGCACAAACTGCGTAAACGTCCATGAGAGCCAAGTCTCTGGCTGACACTGGAAAGTGCTGGCAATTGCTGTGTGGTGTGTGCCTGCGTAACCGGGGCCTGGCTTCTCTGCAGGGTCCCGCGGCCGAAGGCAGGATGCTCTGGAATCTCGTCTTGCTCGCCCTCTGGGCCGCGACCGGTGTGCGAGGTGAGTGTGGACTGTGGCTCTGCTTGTCGGGGCCACTCTCGCCCCCGCAGGTAAGGCCATGGCTGTGGTTCCTACCGGGTCACACGTTTGGAACTTCCTTTTAAATGAATATTTACCTACCTTTGAATCCACATCATAGGAAATTATTTCTTATTTTTAAATCCTTTTGTTAAGTTTACTTATTTATTTATTTAGAGTGCACGTGCATGGGTGGGGGGAGGGGCAGGTTGAGAGGGAGAGAGAATCCCAAGCAGGCTCTGCACTGACAGCACAGAGCCCCACGCGGGGCTCGATCTCACAAACCATGAGATCACGACCTGAGCCAAAATCAAGAGGCAGGCACTCAGTTGACTGAGCCTCCCAGGTACCCCAGTAGGAAATTGCTTCTTTTGGAAAATCTAAAAACTCTTTTATCCAGAGACAAGGCATTGGCCATGCACAGTCAACTCTGTTATTTTTGCACACTGAATGTCTAACACCGGAAGCCTCGGTCTTTATAACTTCTTCTCTTCTTCCCACATTTTTTTCCTACTTGAAAATAGATCATCAATGTTTTCCCATGTGTTTATTTTCATACAACATGGCATTTAATGACGGAATAATATGCCCTCAAAAGACAGACCCTGCTGTTTTTTAGGCCAATCTCCATCTACGGCATTGCTCTGTTATCACCAGCATGAGCCACCCACAGGGAATCCGGTTGTGCATAAATCTCCCCTGGTATTTGAGATCATATCCTCAGAACAAGTTCCAAAAGGAAAGTTGCTGAGTCCAGCTTTTAATTATTTTAAGGATTTTTGACATATTTCCAAGTGGCTCTGCTCAGGTGGTGGAAGGCACACTTCCATCAACAGCTCCGGGAATGTCGCGCTTTGATTGGCTGTGCAGGAGATGAGAAGCCATGTATGGTTAAACTTCCTGCCCTTGAATTAGCTTGAATTATTTACACTGTTACATTTTGGGAAGGTCCAGTCATTCAGACGGTGGCTTCAAACCATCTACTTACAGACCCGAGGCTCCCTGGGGCATTCGGTGGGGGTCGTGGAATACGCTTCTGTAAAACAGGGACCCCAGTGTGACTTGTGTGAGTCGGACGGTCTCTGAGAAAGCAGTGTGGCAAGGATCAGACCCATTTTTTGGAAGGGATTTTTTCTGGGCAATCAGATGGTAGAGACAGGACTGCGCCTAAGCCTCAGACCTGGGCGGGAGAGCAGGAGAGAGCCCGGCTTGGGATGGGTTCCGGAAGGTGCGCCAGAGCCCAGCTCAGGGCGCGCCGCCTCCCTTACGGCGGTCCGGCTGCGGAGAGTGCCGGCCGATCCAGACGCAGCGCCTGGTTCACCTTCCGGCGCTCGCTCCCTGAGCAGTTCTGTGGAGCCGCGGCCGTCTGGGGGCCCCACTTCGGGGAGCAGCCAGGGAGAGGGCATGACGGCTTCCCTGCGGGGAGGGGCCGCCCGCCAGGTCCGTGCCTGTGGTAACCTCCCTGCTCTGTCCCCACGGGCAGCCGGCGGCCAGGACGAGGACACTGCCTTCAACCTTTTCGGCATCAGCAACATAAACCGGAAGACCATCGGGGCCAAGCAGTTCCGGGGCCCCGACCCCAGCGTGCCGGCGTACCGCTTCGTCCGCTTCGACTACATCCCGCCGGTGAGCGCAGATTACCTCAGCAAGATCGCCAAGATGGTGCGGCAGAAAGAGGGCTTCTTCCTCACGGCCAGCCTGAAGCAGGACCCCAAGTCCCGGGGCACGCTCCTGGCTCTGGAGGGCCCCGGCGCCTCCCAGAGGCAATTCGAGATCGTGTCCAACGGCCCGGCCGACACGCTGGACCTCACCTACTGGGTAGACGGCGCTCAGCACGTCATCTCCCTGGAGGACGTGGGCCTGGCCGACTCCCAGTGGAAGAATGTCACCGTGCAGGTGACAGAGGGGACCTACAGCTTGTACGTGGGCTGCGACCTCATCGACAGCTTCACGCTGGACGAGCCTTTCTACGAACAGCTGCGGACAGAGAAGAGCAGGATGTATGTGGCCAAGGGCTCGACCCGAGACAGTCACTTCAGGGTACGTGCCGCGGGGTCCCGGCCGGGGCACCAGGCGCGGGGACAGGCTTCGCGGGGGGCTGGCTGGCAAGGGCATCTCTTAGCTTGACGCCCGTGATGGCATAGGTCAGGCGTGGGAGACACAGCCCACAGACGTGTGCGGACCTGCACCATGTGTGGGCACACACATCAGCATGTGCACAAACGCACACACATGTACACACATGCACACAGACGTGCACACACCCAATCACACACATGTGTGCACAAATACTGTACATGTGCACACACTTACACTCACATGGACAATGCCATGCACATGCATACACCTGCACACATAGCACACACACATGTTATATGTGCACACACAGTTGTGCACACTCACACACCCAATCACACACATGTGCACACAAATATGGTACACACACATGTGTGTACACACCACACTCTCATGGAGAGCAACACATGCACATGTGAGCACACACAGAGCACAAATATCACATGTGCACACACGCACCCACAGATATGGACACACATACCTATGCACACACATACCCAATCACACACATGTGCACACAAACACTGTACTCATGTGCATGCTTACACACCCTCACTCCACAGACTGCACCACACACATGCACACGCATGCACACACAGTGCACACACACCTTTCTAAACCACAAATAAGGAGACCACATTGTCCAGGTGTGCCTTCTTACCTGGGCAAACGGCCATCATCTTCCCAGCTGAAGGCAGATTTGATGGCTGAAGAATCAGCCCCCTTGGAATATTCTGGTCATCTCCAGACTCCTCGTTTAGCACTAAGCTGCTAGGAGAGCAGATTAACAGCCATGATTTTTAAAGAAAAGAGCTGTTGATTTATGAGGGAATAATTCCGTGCTCATCTTAAAATACGACCATGTAAAAACATTTTTTGTAAGAAGAGTTTTCTAAAACCACATGGGGTTAGAACCTACCGTGCAGTGTTGATATGTCATCATGCGTCTTCTTGGGAAATAAATGTGCGTTCAAATTCAGTTATTTGAGTACAAGGCCAGCATCCTTGCCCAGTTGCTGAACTGACCTCTGGTGGCCGTCAGGAGGCTCCTGCGGCCCTGCTGTGCGAGCCGCTGACCCTCACGGCGCAGAAGTCACACTCACCTTTGAGAGAGATTGCCCACGTCTGGGCTGGCCGGTGTGCCCTCCCGAGCCCGTCAGACCCCAGGCTGACCACGACAGAGAGTTCCAGCCTGCAGCGTGTAGAAGCACAGAAACACACATCCGCGCTCGTTTAAGATTACGTCTTAGGTCTTACATCTCATGTACCTTGGCACCCAACGTTTGACGCTTGATGTTTCCTTCTCTCCTCACATCATTCCAGGGGTTGCTGCAGAATGTCTACTTAGTGCTTGAAAACTCAGTGGAGGATGTTCTAGGCAAGAAAGGTTGTCAGCAAAGTCAAGGAGGTAGGTGTGTCTTCAACAGTGTGTTTCATATTTCATTTCTTGTCTTGGATGGATTTCTACTATGGTGGGAGTGTGTATGCGCCTATGTGTGCCTGTGTGTGCCTGTGTGTATGTGCCTGTGTGTACACACGTGTGCATTGCAGCTCTCTGTGTGCACACATGTGTGCACGTGTGTATCAGTGTATGCACATGCATGCACGTATTTGTATGTGTGCCCTGTGTATCTCAGTATGTGCATGTATCTGTGCATGTGTGTGCCCACGTGCACCTGCATGTGTGTGAATGTGTCTGTACATGTATTTGTGTGCATTTGTGTGCGTGTGTGTGTGTGTATGTGTGTGTGTAGGGGGGCTGGTGGGGATTTGAGAAGAAACATTGTATTAAAGCACCATCATTGCCTCTGAAGGACTTAGCTGGTCACCTGAGACACGTTGATGCATCTGAAAATGCTAAACTGCCTGAAGGAGTAGTTCTGAGTATACTTTAGTCATACAGAATAATCCATCTGACAGCCCCAAGGCCAATCCCTGCCTCGTAACATGGCCACAGGCACATTTTCTGTCTGTTAGTGGGTGCGGATCTCTCCGTGGGAGACTCCATGGGTGTCTGTTCCACTGGGCTGGGGGTTCTCGTCACTCCTCGCGGCTGTGACACAGCCCTGTTCTGAAAACACGCCGGAACCGTTGATGGATGATCCCACACTGTGTGTTACTCACAGTCTGAATTCACCTCCAGCCACAACTTGCCTACATTTTCTTGAGCATCTAATTTATGAAGCTCACTCTGCTGGGCTCTTTAAACTCAGCATGTCACTGAATTTTCAGAACACCTTGGAGGTGGGCTTGTTCGTTTTACCGCAGAGAAACTGAGGCTCAGAGGCCCCACCACTGCCGGTGTGACCGCCTGTGCGCCGCCCCTCTGGGCTGAGTCTCCCAATATGGTCCATGTTGTGGTTTATTTGCACTGAGGCCCTTCCTCGTATCCACTGTAAATCATGACAAAGATAAATCGTTCTCTTACGGCCAGCACGTCAGGAATATGTAGGATGTGACGTCGAAGGCACAGGTGTGGCTCTGGGACCTGCACCCCCCAAGCTGGGAGCTCCCCCCAATAGCTGTGGGGATGCCCGCTCTGCTTCGGCCACGGGGGGTCCCCCACGGAGGCTTCATCTTTGTCTGAGGCTGTCCACCTGTCTGTTTGCACACCTTCCACGCTCGCTCAGTTGAACTGCAGGGCAGGTGAGGATGAGAGCAGCGACTTTGGCCGGACCGAGGATCTTCAGCGGCTCTGTGTGCAGCCCCTTGTTTGCCACGGCTGCCGTGGCTCAGACCTCACGCCGTGTCCACAGCCCCGCTAACGTGCAAACTATTGGCACGTGTGATTTTAGCCGCTGTCTTTCTGGGGGAGGAGGAGGTCATTAAAAAGCAAAAGTTTCAGGAAAGGCCAAGATCGTAAACAGACATCTGACTCCAACCCCTCCAGGAAGGCTCAGCGACACAGAGGGGAGTGGCCCTCGGGCCCCTGGCCGGCGGCCATGCTTGTGTCTGTGTAGAAGCCGAGCGTCATGCCTGGTGGTCTGTTCCACGGGTGGGGGGCACAGTTCACCCTTGAGGGGGGAGAACCCCAGCCCCGGCCCCAGCTCTGCCCCAGGTGGCTCTGCCGGGCTGACGCCGTGACTGTGCGGCATCGGCCCAGCTCCGGGGTCTGACTGAAATCAGGTGGCTGTGGGCCCGGGGGCACGTCTGCGGGCTCAGGGCTGTTCAACTCGATACCTACGTGCAGTGACTGATGCGTTTACGTCCGGGAGGTCTGTGCCCTCGTCCGCCCAGCAAGCCGAGGGAGCTCCCGGGGTCGGGTGACGGCGGCAAGGGCTGGTGACCAAGTGGTGCATCCCCGGCAGCGGCCGTCCTGACAGATCGGCAGCGGGCACAAGGCGTAGCTCAGCAGTGGGACTCGAGACAGACAGCGCACTGCACTCCCTGACAGTGACCGGAGTGGGCCTGGGGGACGCCGCCTGCTCCCGACTGGCCCACGTACTTTCCCGTTTGTGTCCTCGCCTCGTACGTCCCCAGTGAGGGCCCCAGGGGGTCTGTGCGGTTTCGGGGGCAGTGAGGGAAGACCCCGAGGTTGTGCTCCTGAGGGCGTCTGCCCTTCCCTCCAGAGGACACGGGAGTGAGGGAGAGGCGGGTGAGGCCTGGCGGACGCTGCTTAGCATGAGGACCGACCGCTGCGCCCACCCTGACGTGGAGCTAGTGGCCAAAACACAGGGTGTTTGGATAGATACCCAGGGTGCGTGAGGAGCTGGGGGCCACGGGATCTGCAGACACGTGCTGGGGACGTGTGCTGGGGACAGAGGGACAGCTGTCAGGGAAGGAGGTGGTCCCCCTCTGCCTGAGTCACACGCGGGTGCAAAGCCCCAGCCCCCGTGTTCTGCTCTTTCCTTCTATCCCGAGCCCACATCTGCCCAGCTGGCCTACCCGGTGGCGCCGCTGCCTGTGGCCAGGCCACGCTCACCTCAGCCCTGTGCTTTCCGCAGCTGAGGCCAACGCCATCAGCGAGAACACGGACACGCTGCACCTGAGCCCTCAGGTGGTCACGGAGTACGCGGGCCCGGGCGCGCACAGGAGGCCGGAGGTGTGCGAGCGCTCGTGCGAGGAGCTGGGCACCATGATCACCGAGCTCTCGGGGCTGCACGTCATCGTGAACCAGCTGCACGAGAACCTGCGGAAAGTGGTGGGTGCCTGGCGGCCGCCTCCGGCTCAGAGACGCCGCTCACCTGCACCCCCCCTCTGACGCACTGACAGGGCGTTTGGCCAAGCGCAGGGCGGCGGAGGGCAGGCGGGCGGGCGCGGACTCTGAAGGACAAACACCCATGGCTCCACGTCCTCCAGGACGGCCCTGATCCGGGGGACGCTCCCGTCCCCCAGCTGAGCAGGACGGGCATGGGAAGACCGGCCGCAGGGCCCGGGATGTAAGGGGACGTCGAGGAGGAAAATGGCGACTGGGGTCCCGGGTCCCTTCAGGCTCAGGAAAGGGCGCTGACCGGAGCCAGCCTCCCGGGCCACACGACCCCGAGACAGGCCCCAGCTGGGCCCAGGGGACGGGAGCACACGGTGCCTAACAGAAGTGACAGGGGCTGCGGGGAAGAGAGGCCGGGAAGGGCTGCAGGTCTGGGGTCGCCTCGCGCCCTGGCGGCGGCACGGAGCTGCTCGATGGATGTCCGTCCCCACCCTCTGCCCCACTGCAAGGGGCCCTGGGGGTAGGACCCGATCGCCCCTACTCCGAGGGCGGCAGAGGGTACAGCCAGGATGCTGCTCGGGAAGCACCCAGAGGAGGCTGGGCCCCTTCTAGAATTTTCCAGCACGAATGGGGGCAGGAGTTCGAACGCCACCACCGCCCGCACTCACTGCCTCTGGCTGAGCCCCCAGCCTTTGCGGGAGGAAGAGGTAGGGAAGAGGCGGCGGGCGGAGGCCGTGGGACCAGCCGCGCGAGCAGACCCTGGGGGCGCCGTGATGTGACCCCGTGTGCCGAGGCCTCACGTGGACCCGACTCTCCTCCCGCAGGGCAGGCGGTGCTGCCCCGGCCAGGGGCGGGCGCCCTGCCTGTGGAGGAGCCTCCTCTCCCGCCTGTGAGCATCAGGACGTTGTCTCGGCCCCACATAAACGTCCCTCAATCTTCCAGTCCAGCGACAACCAGGTCCTCTGGGAGCTGATCGGCGGCCCGCCCAGGACCAGGAACGTGTCCGCCTGCTGGCAGGACGGCCGGTTCTTCGCGGAGAACGAGACCTGGGTGGTGGACAGCTGCACCAAGTGCACCTGCAAGGTGAGGCCCGCAGGGCGCGGGGCCGCCCACCCCACGGCCGCTCGCGCAGGAGCAGGCTCCTGGCCGGTGTGTGCAGCTCCGGGCCGCTCTGGGGGGGCCGGGGGCCGGGCTACTGCCCGCACGAAGGTCAGTAGGTAAGTAGCCTCCTCCCTTGGCGAGCGCATCCCGCTCTCACCGGGCGGCCCGGGGGGCGCGCCCGGTCCCCCGGCCTGCGGTGCGCGGAAGGCCCTCCTCTGCTCCCAGGGTGTGCGGTGACAGCGTGGGGCCAGCGCCCGCCCCACCCTCCAGTCCCGCCCTCACCTGATGCCTGTTCTTGGAGGCGAGGGTCACACAGACGCCTTTCTCTGCTTGCAGAAATTTAAAACCGTTTGCCACCAAATCACCTGCCCTCCGGCGACCTGTGCCAACCCGTCCTTTGTGGAAGGAGAATGCTGCCCTTCCTGCTTCCACAGTAAGTGCGCGAGGAGCCTGGGGCGCCTTCTGCTTCCTGCCGCCTGCCTGCTTGTCATCTTCCCTGAGACCCGCAGGCAGCCGAGGGGGGCTGAGCGGGAGGCGGCGGGAGGGAGGCGGTCCACACCCAGGACCTCGGAGCTCAGGGTCCTGTCCTGTCACCTGGCATGGAGGCAGCTGGGTGTGGGGCCAATGAGCGGGGACTGAGTGCTGAGTGTCGGCCCTCAGCGCCCACCTTGACCAGCGCCTCCCGCAGCCTGTACCCGTGTCCTGCAGAGGAAGGACGCGGGGTGAAGCCCAGCAGGGGGTAGGCCCAGTGACACCCGCATCCTGGCGGGTAGGGTGTGCACTCACACCCCCAGGTCCCCACGTGTCACCCGCGTCCTGGGGGGGAGGGCGCCACACACTCACACCCCATCTCCCCACGTGTCACCCGCGTCCTGGGGGGGAGGGCGCCACACACTCACACCCCAGCTCCCCACGTGTCACCCGCGTCCTGGGGGGGAGGGCGCCACACACTCACACCCCAGCTCCCCATGCCATGGGGTCCAGGACGACGGCTGTGCTCAGGGTCCTCCCGGGCGGGGACGGCCTCTAAGGGGAGCTCAGGTCCCCACACGAATCACACCCACGCAGCTCCCCTGGGATGGTGCCTTCTTGCAGATGCCCCCCGCCCCACGCAGGTTTCCCGCCCACCTTCCCGCCTCAGCCCCTCACTGCTCTCCTGACCCCCGAGGCTCCTGCGAGCAGGCCTCCTCCTTCCCTGGGTGAGCGCTGGCCACACGGGGTTCCTGGGGCCCAAGGCCGAGGTCACAGGCTGGGCCTGCTGCGCACTGTCTCCCGCCCCCTCCCTCCTCGCGGGCCCTCGGGCTGCGGCTGGAGAGACGTGCAGCAGGTGGGCGCAGGCTGCCCCAGGCTCTGGTTTTCACCAGAACACGTTTCTGGGTCTTAGACTCAGGGTCTGTAAAATATGGGTGATGATCCCCACTGCCCGGGTCAGTTTTAAGATTAAAGCAGACGACGTCTGTGAGAGCCTGTGGCGCAGCTGACGGGTTAGATGTGCCACACGCGGGGGGTCGGCCTGAGTGGAGAACGGGCCCGCAGCGCCCTGGACGGAGGGGTCTGCCCGTGATCGCGAGGGTCTCTTCTCTCCCGCCTTCTGGAGCATGTGGTCCTAATGCGGCGCAGGAGCCCCAGACCTGGGCGCCACGGTGGGAAAAAGTGCCTTTTCTGCTCACCAGAAAGATCTCGCGCATTTAGTTGCTGTCTTCTCTTACTTACGGAATATAATTCCCTCTGAAGACTTTCTTTGCAGGAAGTTTCCTTTTTATTTAACTGGTCCCGATTTAAATTATTCAGCACTAAATTTGGTGACCTGTCATTTCAACCAAAAGTGGAAAAATTGCATCACCATATCTAACTCAGTAGCGGTTGAAATCGAAGCAAATCAAGTCTCAGCAGGTTCAACAAAGCCCAGTGTCGGCGTGACTCTGGACTCGTGTGAGCTGGGCTGAGGGCCCCCTTCCCTGACGCAGGCGGTCACAGCGGAGCGGCGTGCACAGTAGGCCCCCTGGCTTCTGTCACACTCCTCGGGGGTCCCCATGTGCCCTCCGTCCCGCAGGGTAGAGCAGCCCTGAGCCCCGGCCCGGGTTCGGGTGTCGCGTGCCTCAGGCATTCGCCCCACCAGGCACCCTGCTCGTGGGAGGGGGCGGACCTGCTCTCCGAGCGCAGCTGCCTCCTGGGCCGCTTCACGGCGGCCGGTCCGGTGGCCGCGGGGGGCAGAGGCCTGACAGCCCCTTGTGCTTCCCACCAGCGCTGGACGGCGAGGAGGGCTGGTCGCCGTGGGCTGAGTGGACCCAGTGCTCCGCCACCTGCGGGTCGGGCACCCAGCAGAGAGGGCGGTCGTGCGACGTCACCAGCAACACCTGCCTGGGGCCGTCCATCCAGACGCGGGCGTGCAGCCTGGGCAAGTGCGACCACCGCAGTGAGTGCCAGAGGCCTCGCCCCGTCCGCGGGGCGGGTCTGCACCTCGGGGCCGGGTCTCCGCTTGCGCGTGGGCCCCGCCTCGCCCTGACGGCTTTGCACCCCTCTGTGTGCTAGTCCGGCAGGATGGGGGCTGGAGCCACTGGTCGCCGTGGTCTTCCTGCTCCGTGACCTGCGGCGTGGGCAACATCACGCGCATCCGGCTCTGCAACTCGCCCGTCCCGCAGATGGGGGGCAAGAACTGCAAGGGGAGCGGCCGGGAAACCAGAGGCTGTCAGGGCGTCCCGTGTCCGGGTAAGCGGGTGCGGGCAGGCGCGGGCCACCTCAGCTCCAGTGGCCAGGCGGGCGCGCCCCTGGCCGGCCCCTTGCTGGGCGCCTCCTGACCGACGGTGAACCAGCTCAGTTAAATTACTGCTAATCCACAACTAAGGGACAAGTCAGCCTGAATCCTGGGAAGGTGACGGCGTGCCCTTTACCGGGGGCCTTGTAGACAGCACGGAGCAGGGCGGTGGAGGAGACTCTCGGGAGACGGGCCCCTGCAGCCTGCGGCCAGCTCGACCCAGGACCCAGGGTGCCAGGACCCTGTTCCGGAAGCCCTGTTCACCGAGTGCACAGACCGCGGGGGAAAGGGGTGCGCGGGGTGACGCCCGCAGCCGTGTTGCCCAGTAACAGGAGCCTGAGTCCTGGGGCGTTCCAGATGCCGGCACCCGGCACCCGGCACCTGGCACCCGCCTGTGTGGGCAGCTGTCCGCCTCTGGACCCCCGCCGGTGCGACATCTCCCCCGAGGCGCGGACACAGCCCGCTGGAGCCTGCCATCCACGTTACCCCCCGTCCCCGGGCTCGGGGTCGGGAAGGGATGCTCTCTCCAGTCTCCCTGCCGTGTCTGGAGACCCCGCTCCATCCCGGCTCCTGCCCCGCGAGCCCCGTGTAGGTCAGGCTCCCCGCTGACCCGCTGCGCTCTCTGCCCCCAGTGGACGGCCGGTGGAGTCCCTGGTCCCCGTGGTCAGCCTGCACGGTCACCTGTGCCGGAGGGATCCGGGAGCGGACGCGCGTCTGCAACAGCCCCGAGCCCCGGCACGGGGGCAAGGACTGCGTGGGGGACGTCCAGGAGCGCCAGATGTGCAACAAACGCAGCTGCCCCGTAGGTGGGTGTGCGGGGAGCCGGCCCGCCGCGTCCCCGTGGTCCGGACGCTTCAGCCAGAGGGGCCTCTGAAGAAGCCACTGGGGTTTTATTCTGGTTAAAATCATAAGAGTAGAAAACGTAATATAAAAAGTAGGAAAGTAGAAAAGGTAGAAGAGAGATTAGGTCTGAGCTCCTGAACTAACTGCGTCTGACGCCCTGCTCCTCCTCGGTGTCACGAACGCGCTGCGCAGCCGCGGTCACCCCAGTCGCCCGCGTGCCTGTGTGCCTCTCGCCTCCATCTTTTTACCATTTAGGGATAAGTTCTGGGAAGAGGGAAGTCTGAGGGGCGAGCACGTTGCCGGCATCGCCCTGAGTGACTCGGTTTCCCCCGACGGAACCGGGTGCTGCACAGGCGCCCGGGGGGGGGGCAGGAGGCTGTGTCCTGGCAGAGCCACCTGGGCGCCCGCCCGGCTGAGCCGCCCGTCCTCCCGCAGACGGCTGCTTGTCCAACCCGTGCTTCCCCGGAGCCGAGTGCAGCAGCTTCCCGGACGGGTCCTGGTCCTGCGGCGCCTGCCCCGTGGGCTTCCTGGGCAACGGCACGCACTGCGAGGACCTGGACGAGGTGGGCGCCCGCCCGGGGAAGGGGTGCCCGCGGGGCCGGGGCCGGGGCTCACGCCTGCTCATCCCGCAGTGCGCCGTGGTCACCGACGTCTGCTTCACGGCGGGCAGAGCCCACCGCTGCGTCAACACCAACCCCGGCTTCCACTGCCTGCCGTGCCCCCCTCGCTACAAAGGGACCCAGCCCTTCGGCGTCGGCCTGGACGCGGCCAGGACAGACAAGCAGGTGAGCGTCGGCCGCGAGCGCCGGGGGCGGGCGGGGAATGCCAGGTGGCCCCCCTGGGGGAGCAGGCGGGTGCTGACTCCCGGGAGGCAGGGCGAGGGCTGCCCACCAGGCTCACTGACCGGCCCCGGGGCGGGGCCGCCTGAGCTTTCCAGCAGGAGCCCGCAGACCGGGGGGCTTGGGGCTCAGGGTCGCTTCTGGAGAGCAGAGAGCACAGCCCCCAGGCTCTGGGGGGGGGGCCCAGCACCCCCGCCCTGGTCCCCGAACACCCACCTCAGACCCGCACGTGAGGGGCGGGGTCCAGTGCGCTAACCGGGAGCGCCCTCCCCGCAGCTGTGTGAGCCTGAGAACCCGTGCAAGGACAAGACCCACAGCTGCCACAAGCACGCGGAGTGCGTCTACCTGGGCCATTTCAGCGACCCCATGTACAAGTGTGAGTGCCACACGGGCTACGCGGGCGACGGGCTCATCTGCGGGGAGGACTCTGACCTGGACGGCTGGCCCAACAAGAACCTGGTCTGTGCCACCAACGCCACCTACCACTGTGTCAAGGTGAGGGCCGGGGCCGCTCTGCTCCGCGTGCCCGCCTCCACCCACCCCAGAATCCCTGCCCCCGCTCCCCGTGCCCCCCAGGAATTCCCACTCGGGGCCACGTGCACACAGCATGTTGGTCTGAAGAGCTGGGGGTGCGTGAGGTTCCCAGGGGCACCCCCACCACACGGGGCTTCTGCTCTCGGGGGGACTTGCTGGAGAGACTCACGTTTCGCTCACCTCTGTGGGGCTGGGGAGCTGGGGCACCAGCCCTCCGCGGGCCGCAGGTATGGCCCCAGGGGCTGTGGCTCTATGGGACCGGGGTTCCCCGCAGACCTGTCTGGAGGCCACCCTGGAGCTTCTGAGGCCCAAGGGTGAACGCAGCTGAAATACGCGCTTCAGCACCCGCAGCGCAGGCTGGAATTACAACGCGGTTGGTTGAGGCCAAGTGACTTTTCTAAGTCCGCCGGTCACGGCGGGGGGGGGGGGCACTGTGACCGCCCGCCTCGGCCTCTGACCGCACGTCTGTGCCCGACTCCCGGAGCCTGCTGGCTGAGGACGGCTCTCACTGTGAGCTGGCGCCCGGGAGGAGGGGGCTCCGGGGGCCCCGCCCCCTCCACGCTTCCAGCGCGGAACCTGCCCTCGGGCCCCTGCTCCCCTGGGGCTGCGGCTCGGGGTCCTGGGCGCCGGGCACCAGCCTCCCCAGTCTGGAGGCATGGGCAGCCGTACGGCGTCTCCAGGGTGGCCTTGAGGAGAAACGTGCGTGTCCCTCCCCCCCCCCCAGACTGCGGACAGCGCGTGGCCCTGACACTGCGCTCTGTGCCCGAGGGTTCACCCTCCTGCCCCCCGAGTGTTCTCATGACTCGCCTGCGCCCTCTGATTGCAGGACAACTGCCCCCTGCTGCCGAATTCTGGGCAAGAAGACTTTGACAAGGACGGCACAGGTGACGCCTGTGACGACGATGACGACAACGACGGCGTGGACGATGAGAAGGTGGGGGCGGCGGGAGGGGAGCTTCGTCCCGGGCGCCCGGGCTCCGCTGGGACCTGCATTCCCGCACACGCAACCCAGTGCTGACCGCGGGCCGTGTGCAGTGCGTGGTGACCCGGCAGCGAGTCCGGCCGCGGGCATCTGCACGCGGGGCGACCACCGCCCTCCCGTGGGTGCCAGTGGGGGGCGCCGCTGTCCCCGCCATGAGGGATGCGCTTGCCTTTACCGAAACCCGCACGTTTTCTGGGGAAATCGTCAACCCGCTGCCGTGACATCCACAGCAGGGACAGACCGCCCCTCCCTGCACAGCCTCCACCGCCCGCTGCCCCTCACTCGCGCACCTGGCGGCGGCAGATCCGTTGCCAGCACGACATTCGCTGCTGTGCCGCCTCTGCCGTAGGGAAAGCTCCGTTTCTGCGGGCAGGTGTGCAACTAGTTAGAAGGCGGTGTGACGCCGCGGAGCCGGGCTGAGGCTGATGGCTCCGCGAGCGGGTCGTGTCCTCCTCCCGCGGTGGGTGACTCGCCGCCAAGCGGGCGCCCTCCCGGCGTGCTGACCCCTCCCCCTGCCTCTCCGCAGGACAACTGCCAGCTTCTCTTCAACCCCCGCCAGTTTGACTATGACAAGGACGAGGTTGGGGACCGCTGCGACAACTGCCCGTACGTGCACAACCCCGCGCAGATCGACACGGACAACAACGGCGAGGGTGACGCGTGCTCTGTGGACATTGACGGAGACGGTCAGTCCTGCCCCGGCCGCGGGCGTGTGTCACGCTCTGTCCCTGCAGGCTGGTGCGAGGGTCATCGGTGCCTGGACTCTTCTCTCTGGAGCCCAGCCTCCCCCCCTGTCCTCCCCGGGGGCCTCGGAGGGGCCGCCAGCCTCAGGACCTCCCTGCAGGAAACCGCGGACGTGGCATCTTCCTGCCATGACCCAGGCCCCTAGCCCTGTGCCCTGTGTCTTGCACGCTTCTGTCCCCGTCAGAGCCCCAGGTGTTCATTGCTTTCTCGCCAAACCGCACCGGGGGAGACACATCTGACGGCTGTGCCTGTCTCCCTGTCCAGGAATATTCTGCCCTTATTTCTAACCTTTCACGACTCAGCCACGGCAAAGCACCTTGGGGGTCCCCGGTGTCAGGAGCCTCGACACCCCCAGGTCACATTCAGCTGGAGAGGCCGGTGCCCTGGAAAGGAGCCCATCTGCCCCAGAGGCGGCGGCCGCCCTCTGCCCCCGGGCGTCTGCAGGCTGGGCCGATTTGCGCCTCTCTCTATCCCAGCAGCTGCCAGAGCGCGTGCCAGCCCTTCTTGGGGGTCTGTTCCCGCTGCCCCCTCCCCTTCTCCCTCGGGCCCCACCTGGCCAGGGCGAGAGGCATCTCGGCCTGTCTTGGGTGTTCTTCCGGATTCAGCGACTGTGATGCTTGGCGGTGCCAATGGACAGGGTTGTCGCTACCCGCTGTAAATACACGTGTCTCACGGCCCCAGTGTGGCGGGGTTCACTGTCCACCCCCAGGGCTCTTAGAAGCGGGTACCGCACCTGCCAGCCTCGGCCTCGGGCACGCCCCTCCATGTGGAAGCAAGCCCCACTCAGGTCCGGGGGACTCACAGCCTCTGTTTGGAATGGATCCAGGGGGAAGAATCCACATGGAGAGCGCAGAGGTGACACGTGTGATTCCTCGTCATGCGGAATCATCCAGAAGCCTCCAAGAGTGGCTCTATTTTAAACCAAGGGAATTTGAGCTCTAATGGGAAACCTGACATATGTTCTTCCATGAGCCTGATGATGTGTACACTTTCTTGTATTCTTAGCTCTGTTTTTATGAAATCCAAGCTTGGCTGTAAGTTACTTAATGCAGCGGGGAGCTCTGTGTTTGTTCTAAGCTGGTTCCCGTGTCCCCTGCACCCCTGCAGACGTCTTCAACGAGCGGGACAACTGTCCCTACGTGTATAACACGGACCAGAGAGACACGGACGGGGATGGTGTGGGCGACCACTGCGACAACTGCCCCCTGGTGCACAACCCTGACCAGGTAACGGGTTCCATGATCTATGGGGTGTGTGTGTGAGCAGCAGGGGCGTCCTGGGACCTAATCGTTCGTGGGTATATGCGTCGTGGCTTTCCATCAGCTCTGCCGTGACAGGACGACATAGGCTTTTCAATAATTTTAGTTGAAAACATTTACTGAACCCAGCACTTCAATCTCAGTGGCCACAGCGGCTGAGTGCGTGGGGGGCCCTTGCCTCCCTGTCTGAGGGGAACAGGGCACCCACTCTCTGTCACCCACCTATGTCCCTGCTGGGGACTGGCTTCTCCTCCAGACTTGCCTCTGGAAGATACAGCACAAAGGTGCTGCTGTCGTGCGTGGAATATAAGGTTACAGACAATGTCCCAAAGTCACGTGCTTCTCCGGCCTTAATTCTTCCCTCTTCCTTCGGGGAAGCGAGTCCATGTAGCTCGGTCGCGCAGGTGCTGCTCCTGGTCTGGGACTCTGAGGCTCACCTACAGCGGGAGGCGGCCCAGCCCCAGGGTCCGTGGCAGGGTCCAGCCCGGGGTCCGTCCACCTGGCGGGTGCTGAGCCGGGTGCCTACTCTGTCCCCCAGACCGACATGGACAACGACCTTGTGGGAGACCAGTGTGACAACAACGATGACATCGACGACGACGGCCACCAGAACAGCCAGGACAACTGCCCCTACATCCCCAACTCCAACCAGGCGGACCACGACCACGATGGCCAGGGCGATGCCTGTGACTCGGACGATGACAACGACGGGGTCCCAGACGACAGGGACAACTGCCGGCTAGTTTCCAACCCAGGCCAGGAGGACTCAGACGGTAGGCGCCCCACCCCCTCGAACTGTCGGTGCCCCACTTCGGAAGGTCGGCGCCCCGCCCCCTCGGACAGCAGGCGCCTCGACCCCGTGCGGCAGCTCAGAGCGCCTGCCAGCACAGCCACAGGCTCTGCACCAAAGCCATCGGTGGTCTCTGCAGAGACATACCCGTCACAAGCAGGATGAGGAGGGATCTGGGCTCAACGAGGGTTGGGGATTTATTCTTTCAAGGACAAAGCAAACAAAAATGGGGTGTGAACTATCAGGAAAAGGAACAGTTTCCTGGCAGTGGCCCCCCACCAGTGGGCTGCCTCAGGGCAGGGTCTTGAGGGAGTGGGGCCATGGGGAGGGTCTGGAGTAGACAGTGAGGTGCTCGCTGGGCTTGGGGTCCCGCAGGACCTGTGGCTTAGGGGCCTTAGAAGGTGGCTTAGGGGCCCCGGGCACCTGTGGGCGGCTCAACCTTCCAGATGGAGACTGGGTGTGGGTGTCTGAGCCAAAGTGACTCACAGGCGAGTGGGGGACCCGGGATCTGAGGGTGGCTCCAGGGGTCACCGCAGAGCCACGTGGGCGACTCCAGCAGGACACAGCCTTTCTGGATGCACGCACAGCACTCAGCTCAGGAGCCAGCCTTCTACCATGCTTTCTCATTCTTGGCTTTCCACTGGCAGGTGACGGGCGCGGGGACGCTTGCAAAGACGACTTTGACAACGACAGCATCCCAGACATCGATGATGTGTGTCCGGAAAACAGCGCCATCAGTGAGACCGACTTCAGGAACTTCCAGATGGTCCACCTGGACCCCAAGGGCACCACTCAGATTGACCCCAACTGGGTCATTCGCCATCAGGGCAAGGAGCTGGTGCAGACTGCCAACTCGGACCCCGGCATCGCTGTCGGTGAGCCTTGAGATTCACAGCACCCTTTTGTGGTTCCTGGGGGCACGGTGCCCATGGGGCATGTGGGATGCTCTGTAGAGCCATGAGGTGGGGTAAGAGTGGTCTCTTCGGGGACCCCATCCTTCCACACCTGCCTAAATGGTCTTGACAGAGGGACTGGGGAGGCAGGCATTCATGATGCCATGTTCAGTAAGCCATTTTATTCTATGGATTTGATATATAAAATATTGCGTAATATGATAATGGTCTGCCAGACTCAGGAAGTGGGGTCTGAAAATACTAAATCCCCTACATTCATTAACCCCAGAGCCACAAAAGCTGAGGCGGATGGAAGGCAAGCACCCAGCCCAGCCTCCTCACGCCTTCGCCCGCTGATCCCGGGGCAGCTCCCGCCTGACTCTCACGACTGAATGTTCCCTCTGACATCCAGGTTTTGATGAGTTTGGGTCCGTGGACTTCAGTGGCACGTTCTACGTCAACACCGACCGGGACGATGACTATGCCGGCTTCGTCTTTGGCTACCAGTCCAGCAGCCGTTTCTACGTGGTCATGTGGAAGCAGGTCACGCAGACCTACTGGGAAGACCAGCCCACGCGGGCGTACGGCTACTCGGGCGTGTCCCTCAAGGTGGTGAACTCCACCACGGGCACCGGCGAGCACCTGAGGAATGCGCTGTGGCACACCGGGAACACGGACGGCCAGGTGAGGGTGGCCAGGGGCCAGGAGCCCACTCGAGAGGCGATTCTTCCCCGAAGGTGCCTCGCCTTTGCGTTTTTGTTATTTTTGACTCAAGTTATGATAATTTTAACAACCTTGTATCGGCACCTACCTGGTTAGAGATGCCATCCTCATGCTTCTATAAACACAATCAATGACCCTCTTGTAAATCACATGTGCGTCTATCCTCTCCCAGAGATAAGGAGAACTGGGTTTTAAAAGGGTAAGAGTTTTGCCCAAGGCTCTGTGTCTAGAAGGCAGGGGATTCAGAATTGGCGTCCACGGCTCTGACTCGGCCACCTGTGCCGCTAGCACTGAACTGTGTGGCTCCCGCCGTGGACTTCAGTCCTCCCCCGACCTCACAGCAGCGTGAGCCACAGGGGCTCCCGGCTGTGCTGAGGCGGCAACTGAACCCAAGACGGGTGTTTCCTCAGGTGCGCACGTTATGGCACGACCCCAAAAATGTTGGCTGGAAGGACTACACTGCTTACCGATGGCACCTGACCCACAGGCCTAAGACGGGCTACATAAGGTGAGGGCACCCGTGCCAGCGACCCGCCCCCAGCATCCCCACTCACCCACGCTGCCCACGTGTCGGGGACGCATCAGCGCGTGTGGCCTTGCTCCCGCCCTGCCCCCATGCAGCTCGAGCCTAGAGGTGGGCCCAGGGCACGTGGCTTTGGTATCACCTGAAGGCCACAGGGAGGGAGGCCTGGCGTCCAGGCAGAGGGACCTGGAGGTGCCTGTCCCCTCTCCCCTCGCCAGGAGCTGTCTGGCTCGTGGGGCTGAGGACTGGAGAACACTCTGGCTGGGGCTCTGGGGAGGGCTGGGTCTTGGAGTGGCGCCCCGTGAGGACAGACCCCGTGCCGTCTGGCATTCACGCCCTGTTTCTCTCCCTGAACTCCGTTTTCAGAGTCCTAGTGCATGAAGGGAAGCAGGTCATGGCGGACTCGGGACCAATCTATGACCAAACGTACGCCGGCGGGCGGCTGGGTCTGTTCGTCTTCTCCCAAGAAATGGTCTATTTCTCGGACCTCAAATACGAATGCCGAGGTGGGTGAGCACACCGTTCTGTGGGCGGCTTGAGGCACAGACAGTGAGGAGGACACGCCATTTAACTTCCCTCCCATTAGAGCCACGAGCTGATGGCCACTGCTTTGTTTGGTAACGTGCACTGTGTTGTGTTTTCAATTGGACGCGGATGTCTCTGTGAGCAAACAGTTCCCAGTTATTCCCGGGCTCCATCCCATGAGCGTGCGCTCCTCACAGCCTCTGGGGCTCCGGCCGCATTTTACATTGTAGATCTCTACGCTCGCTGGACAGGGGAAGGAGGGAGGGTGGGAGGGAGGGAGGGGGAGGGGGTTCTCTGTAGTTAGCACTCTAGAAAGATGACTGGATCACAGTACCGCAGGCCTGGGAGGGAGCCCGCCCCCATCTGGGCTGACCCCATGGGGTCATGAAGACGTGAGGACATTCCCTCTTGCTGGTGAGGTCGGTAAGGCTCAGAGATGCTTCTCAAAAATAACGCATTGATAATTGCCCACAAAGGAAGAAAGGGAACATGAGAAACATCTGGTGAAGTTTGCTTTGCCGCCTGCGGGGCAAAGGCCTGATGTGTTCCACACGTGCCACCCTTTGCACATCTGTCTGTACTGTGGATACTGTTTTAAGTTAAAATGATGTTTCAGTTGCAGGTAAAACAAAATAAAAAGAGGCAGAACTCATGGCACAGCCGTCCTAATTCTGTGTATTGTTTTTTTGTTTGTTTTTTGTTTGTTTGTAGATGTCTAAACTAGACAGGCTGCACCTCCAGAAATGTACTGTAGACGCTGTTGCCTAGACCCTAGTCTGTGCTCGTGCTTCCGGCTTCGCTCTCTTTAGTGGCAGCTCCTGTCCTTGACCCTGACTTTGAGGGTCCTTCGCCAACATCACCCCGTGCCCAAACGCCTTCAGAGAAGACTGTGAGTGGGCCCCACAGGTGAACGTCCAGCCCAGAAGACAGCTTGATGATGTAGGAGACTCTGCAGTGAAAATCGAGCATGGAATTACATCGATTCTTGTTTGTTTAAAAAGAATGACGTTTACATATAAAATGTAATTACTTATTGTATTTATGTGTATATGGAGTTGAAGGGAATAGTGTGCGCAAGCCATTATCATAAATTAAGCGGAAAAAATATTGCTACACGACATTGAGTGCTTCAGCCATTTCCACTCTTGGGTCCGAGCTGCTACACAACAGCCGGTCCCGCGGGCTCACGGAGTCTGGAGCCGAGGGGTCAGGAGCCCTCGCACAACGTGGGGGCCGGCTCTCTAACTGGAACAGGAAGGGTGATTGGGAGGACAGACGAAGCCCCTTCCCCCGCCATCCCGCCCTATGGCGGAGTCAGGTCCTGATGGTCTCCGTTAGTGAAGTTAGCAGAGTGGAGGGGCGCCCCCCACGGCGGGCTGGAGGGAACTCTGGCCGCGCGACCCTGGGTTCTGCTTTCCGACGCCAGGCTCTCTGCGCGAGCTTTCCCCAGTCCCTGCCCCTGAAGCACGCGTCAGCAAATGCACTTTAGCATCTAATTCCTCCACTGGGCTTTGCAGCAACGCAGAAGTTACTTACCTAGTCTGGCAACACCTTTCATTAAGGTTCCAGTTATACGTGTTTTGTGAATATTTATTAAATGACTTCAGAATGCAGCTTCATTGACCAGTAACTTATTCTGAGCATGTCAGATAACATGTATAGCATGGTTTCTAGGGATAAACATTAACGCATATAACACAAAGGTCCAGTTACAACGAAACACCTTCCTGTCAAGATACAACCTTTACAATGT
This sequence comes from Hyaena hyaena, assembly GCF_003009895.1. NCBI lineage: Eukaryota > Metazoa > Chordata > Mammalia > Carnivora > Hyaenidae > Hyaena > Hyaena hyaena. The sequence continues at coordinate 65,102 of NW_024081564.1, read as the reverse complement.
GCTGTTGTCACAAAAAAGCCTCAAATGTAAGGGAGTCCATAAATGAAGACGAAGACTCGATAAAGGAACCTTAATTCAGACTGTTGCCACGGCGCTGATCCGGCGTGTGTCCCTGTCCTCTGTCTGCTGTACGTAGGGTTTAAAACTTCAAATGCTGAAGAAAAATCAGCAACAAGCCTTACCAGACACACCCATTAATCAGTCATACCATGATACACACAATTTTTTTGTATTGTTTTTTGCTTTCAACTGCATGTTCTTTCTTCAGGAAATATTAATCTCCCTCCACATAAGGGGTTTGATAAGAGAAGTTTGTCTTCTCTGTCTGAGGCGGGCAAATCTCTCTCCCCTTTCTGTTGATAGTGATCTCGTTTCTGTGTGAAATACAGAGGATCCATAACTTTTGTCCTAACTTGCACATTTCATTCGATAAAGTTGTATTTGTTGCTTCCTTTGAGGTTGACTTTTTGTTTTGCTGCACTTTCGACTTATTCTGTGGAGCTGTGTCCCCAGACAGCGGGGGTTTGGGAACTGCACTAACTGTAACGGCCGCGGAGAGCGTGCGGGTGCCTGGGCTGCTGCCGCTCGGACCGACATCGCAGTGCTGCGCGATGGTGATGTGAATATTCAGAATGTACCATATTTTTGGTAAATTATTTATGTGTTTTTTTTTGGAACAAACTTCCGGATTGATGAAACTACATTTGTTTTGCCAAAGACTGTAAATATTTATTTATTTGTTCACATGGTCAAATTTGCACCACTGAAACCCTGCATTTCCTTAGCTAGAGCCTCATTTTTATACTTTAAAGATTAATAACAGGAAATAAATTGTAAAAAGGTTTTCTATAAATGAATCTCTCTCCCTTTTTTAAGAAGAATGAGCAGGGATCCTGATGGGGGGAGGGGAGACACGCCCCACTGGGGAGGGGGTGATATGGTGCCCCCTCAACACGAGCTCGTTGGCTTGCAGGTCCCGCCTGTGCCCCCCAGAGGCTAGGGTATAGGTGTGGGTCCTGCTGAGAAGGAAGCCCCACGTGGGGCAGCCCCACTGCCGAGCGGGACGCAGCCACGGGGCGTCCCCTCCCATCTGCCTGTGGCTTGTGCTGTGTAGCTGGTTTTGGGAAAGTCCCCGATGCGACTCAGAGAAGCGCGGACCCCTGGAGATGCCCGTTAGCGCAGTGGGGACTCCCGTGAGCTGCGCGTGCTCCAAGCCAGAGAGGGAGGTGCACCCGAGCCAGGCAGACACACAGACGCCCCGCGCCCCAGGGGAGGGGTGGGGCTTCTCTGGGATCCCAGCTGCCTTGTGGGGTTTCTGAGGGTTATGTTGGAGTCAAATATAGCGGGGGACCTGGGCGTTTGGCAGAAAGAAGCGGGACGGACTCAGATGCTGGAGCTACGAGGCACAGGACCGGCTGGGCTGCTGGGGGGCGGGAAAGCCCTGCTTCGATCTGGGGGGGCCGGGGGGGTTCTGTGACATAACGTGGGGGGAGCACGGGACCTATGAACCTCAAACAGGAGCCTTTGACAAACTGAGAGAGAAGTCGGTTCAGGCAGTGATTTGGGTTGGGCGGTGGAGCCTCACACACATTTTACTGCAGACACAACAGGACCCGCTTCAGAACGATGTGCTCCCGATGTGGGAGGCGGGCGTGAGGGTGAGACGGGTCTCTCCATACATTGTTTCTGAGTGACAAGTGTGTGGCGGGCCCCGGGGCCATCCCCTCCCAGGACTGGCGGTCTGTGACCCGACAGGAACGCTGTGCCGCTGGATCAGGACACGTTACATGTCCCGCTCTGTAGTCCTCTCCTCCTTCCGGGCAGGGCTCCCTCACAACGTGACCCGCACGCCCCGACCCGATTGTTCTGGAAGCAGCTGTACCTGCACAGACGTGGGGGGGGGGCTAGCCCCACGTGCCCTGAGCGCTGGCCCCAGAGCCGGGGGCCCTGGGATCCCACCTCCGTGGGACATCCTGGCACTTGGGCACAGCCCGGCCGCTCCAGCCTGCTCCCAGGGCAGTGACTTGGCGGCCCGGGGGAGGGGGCTCCGGGGACACGAGCAGCCCCCGCCAGCAGCAGGCGCCGTCCGCTCCGGGGAAGCCGCTGGGCATCCCTGCCAGACGTCAGCCCACAGCCGCCGGCTGAGCCTCGCATCCTCGCGGGACGTGGGCGGCCCTGCCCCTCCATGGGGTCCCTGCCGGGCCCCCCTGAGGGTGGAGGCGGGCGGCCCCTCGGCCGTCATGGGCCCGGGAGCTGCCAGCCCGACCCACCGAGCGGCGTCCAGCTCGCGTCTCCCCGCACAGCAGCGCCCAAAATCCCAGCAGGTCCAGATACGCCGTCTCCAGAGAATGACGCCTCCGCCAAGCTCGTCACACGCGTGGAAGTGAAGTTGGCACCGCAGCCGTCAGCAGGGACACACTCGGAACCCGGCGTGCGACAGCTCGGCTTCAGTGGGGGCACCTCCGGAGCAAGGCTAGGCCACGTGACCGCACGTGGGTGCCCACGGGATGCCGGTGGTGGGACCAGCTGCCCAGGGGAGTGAGGAGGGGTCCCAGCCGCCCCCAGGCCGTGCGCCGCTTGTCCCCTGGCCCCCAGGACACGTGGGGCTCAGCCCTCACTCCGCCCCAGGGAGATTGCTGGGCGCTGTAACTGTGTGACAAAGGTAGTGTGGCTGCGGGCTACCTGTGAGCATCTGAAAGGTTTGGGAAAAGAAAAATTGAGTAAAAAGAGGAAATGGTGTTAGTACAACAAACCTGGATTACACTTTATTTTATATATTATTTATTTACTTCCAAACTCTATCATTTATATAAATTTATCTTGTCATTCCGCAGATGTATTTTTCGATTTGTGAAAATTGTTTAGTTATTCTGGGTTGGGACAGAATGCATGTAATTTTGCATGCACTTAACAATGCAATTATTTTTGTTTTGAATACGGCTTTCTGGACCAAAGACCTATGGTTCCTACAATGTTAAACAAGATGTATATATTAAATATGTTACTATATACTTAATATGGAATATTTAAAGATCTATGTTTAAGGTTGTAGTTAATATCATGCACACAATTGGGGCACCTGGGGGGCTCAGTCGGTTAAGCATGACTTTGGCTCAGGTGATGATCTCGCGGTTCATGAGTTTGAGCCTTGCATCGGGCTCTGTGCTGACAGCTCATGGCCTGGAGCTGCTTCCGATTCTGGGTCTCCCTCTCTCTGCTCCTTCCCCACTTGTGCTCTGTCTCTCTGTCTCTCTGAAAAATAAGTAAACATTAAAAAATATGCACACAGTTAATGCAAACCTGACCTCTCCGTGAGGAGGAATCTTGGAAGCCGCCCCCTTGCAGGTGAGAACCCCTGCATTCAGGTGCAGGCTTTGCGCTGCTCTGGAAGGAGGGGCATCGGATTCACAGGGGGCGGGGGGTTCCATCAAATTTTGGAGTTTCTCTCTCTGTTTGGGGAGAATCAGCCAATCATCAGGCTCACCTTGTGGGCCCTGAGCCAGCCCGGAGCAGGGCTGGGGACCCTAGATAGAGGCTTGCCCCGCACAAGGGGCAAGGGAACCCCCTCCGACAGCTCACTGCCATTGGGCCATTGCATGCCATTTGCTAAAGAATATGATACCTGCCCATCCTGAAACCCGTCGCTAGAATGCCCATCTCATTTAAAGGACTTTTTAAGATAATCTCCTTTTTTAATTCCCAAGATCATTCTCTTCTAATGCTGTACCTTTCAAAGATGGAAAAAATGGGAGCACCCCTTAAATTTAATGACAATGTTATGTGTTAATCATGTGTCAACAAAGAGGAAAGCGGGGGAAGGGGGCTCTGCACACCTGCAATCTGCAATCAGAAAATAAGGTGAAAAAAACAATTCCACTTACAAGAATATCCAAAGCAATACAATTCGTAGAAATAAACGCAATCAAAGAAGTGAAAGACTTGTGGAATGAAAACAGATAAAATTGCTGAAAGAGACGAACACAGACCTACGTAAATGGAGAGACCACTGTGGTTACAGGTGCAAAGGGTGATTGTGGGGACAGAACCAGCAGCCCGTGCCTGCAGATTCAGGGCCGCTCGCCGGGAACCTCACAGCCTTACTTGCAGAAATGGAAAAGATGACCCTCAAATCCCTAAGGGATCGTGAGGCCTCCGAACAGCAAAACACTATTGAAAAGTAACAGGAAAGCTGGAGAACTCACACGTTCTGAGTTTGAAACTTGCTACGAAGCTACAGTGTCCAAAACTGCCCGAAGGACAGATCTACGAACTGACAGAATGGAAGACAGTGCAGATGATTTTCAAAGAGAGTTCCAAGGCTCCCCCCGTGAGGAAGGAATAATCTCCAATCAGGGACGTTGGATCTCACATGTAAAAGAATAAAGTCGACCCTTATCTCACGCTACATACAAAAAATGAACTTAAAATGAATCAGCAACCTAACTCTAAGAGCTAAAATCAGAAAAATCTAGATGAAAACACAGTTAAATCTTCACGACTGTGAATTTGGCAAAGGATTCTTAAATCTGACACAGAGAAGCATGAGTAACAGAACAAACAGTAGACAAATTGGACTCTCCCAAAATGAAAAACATTTGTGTATCAAAGAAGTAAAAAGACAAATCACTAAATGGGAGAAAGTATTTACAAATCGCAGATCTGACGGAGGCTGAGAATCCATGAAGAACTCTTACAAGCCAACAACAACGAAGCCAAAAAATCTCCATTAAAAACTGTGCAGCATAGGTGGATACACATTTCTCCAGAGGAGATGGACAAACGGCCCATAAGCAGGTGAAGGTGCTCAACGTCATTGGTCGTCAGGGAGACGAGACGTGAGTCAAAGCCACCGCACGCCCGCCGGGGTGGCTACAATGAAAGAGATAAGAGTGAGTCTGCCAGAACGTGGATATTGGGACCAATTGCAGGTCGAACAAAAAATGCATCAGCTGCTGCGGAAAACTGGTCGGCGGCTCCTCAGAAGGCTGACCAGGGAGGTGGCAAGTGAGACGCCGGCCAGTCCACTCCCGGACCTGCACGCCCAAGATGTAGAAACAGATGCTCAGACCAACACTGGTACCGGAACATTCTAAATGCACCACCCGGATGGTCCGAAGGTGGAAACAGTGTAAGCGGCCTTCGGCAGACAGGTCAACAAAAGTTTGCGAATCCGACGTATGATGAGGTGGTTCATCAGTAAGAAGGGGCAGCCCAGACACATGCGAGCGTGTGTGAATCTGAGTAATATTGTGTGAAGAAACCAGACGGAAGTTGCCTGTTGTACAATTGAAGAGCCTAAGTAACATCATTTTGAAATTAAGGCCTCCGTTAAGATTGACCTCGGCTGCACGTAGCCCCACGTCCTCAGATTGCTCAAGGCTAACGCCATCCTCAGACCACCCTCAGGTCAGCTAATCAAAACACATTCCTGTGGTCTGAGTCAAGGTTGGGAACTGTAGACAGTTATTCTGTACTAACTAGCCAATTTCTCACTGCTTGCCTGAACCCCATGTGGGCTCTTTGAACTCACCTCATAATTGGTCATTTTCAAAGGATTTTCAAAGGTCATGATTGGGTCCCACCAAAAGTAATGAACACCTCACAGATACTGAATGGTCAAAGCTGTTACCAGGGGTGCTGTACAATTGTAATTGGTGCTTATGTGATGATGCTATACGTACAACATGTGCACTGTAACACCCTTGTACCTTACTCCTACAATGGTACTACAATGGTAGGCGGGTGAGCCCCTGCTCAAGCTTGTAACAAAGACCCTTTTGTACTTGCATCGGTGTCGGCTCCTTGGGGGTCTCAGGGGACTCGCGAATCAGGCACAACACAATTAATTCCCTTCATTTAAAATATTCAGGGGGTGCCTGGGGGGCTCAGTCGGTTAAGTGTGAGAGTCTTGGTTTCAGCTCAAGTCATGACCAAATGGTGCATGGGTTCAGGCCCCATGTAGGGCTCTGCGGTGACAGTGTGAGGCCTGCCTGGAATTCTCTGTCTTCCTCTCTCTCTCTCTGCCCCTCCCCTGCTCACTCGCTCTTTCTCAAAATAAATAAATAAACTTTAAAAAATTTTTTTAAATGTTCAGGTTAGCTAAAGCTCCAGACGCCTGGAGCCCCGGGTGGTAGCCAGGGCCTGGGTGCAGCAGGGGACGGGCTCACTCCTCAGTGGGGAGGGGGGTCTGCTGGGTGCTAGCATGTTTTGGAACTGACGGAGTCATGGTTTGCACTTTACAACAGCTAATTTTACGTTCCCATGAATTTCACCTCCCTGAGAAAAAGGAAACTGAGGACACACATCTACCTGTAGCACGTGAACAGGCCAGACTAGGAGCTCAAGCTGATCTCAAGACACTTGCTTCGCAGAGACCAAGGTTCCAGGTGAGACGGATGTGTCAGGGCCGGGCCCCGTGCCCCCCAACTTGTGGTTTTCTGTTTCTGGCCCCTGTTCCCGCTGGGCCTCCTCAAGCCCACTCATCATGGCGGGAAGGGCTCTGGAGTCGGAGTCTGTGACCTGACCTCTGACCGGAACTTACAGCCTCCGAGCCTCGCTCCTCTGGGCCCTGCGCCTCCCTCAGGGGAAGGGAGACAAGGTCACGGTGACCGAGCAGCCCTGCCCTCCGTGTGGGGGCAGTGGGTCCACAGAGTGAGGTTTCAGGAGGTTTGGTCCCACATCGGAGGGATCGGTGGGCACCCAGCAAGGGGCCGCCTGCTTGGGAAGCTTTGCCCGTGGACGTGGATCTGGAGAAGTCGCTGGGTCTCGTGGCCCGGCCGCCACCGCGCGCAGTCCTGCCCCTGACGCAGACCCTGGCTGTTCGACGCGGGCCACGGGTCTTGCTACCACAGGGACCCCGGACTCCCTGAAACCGCCCGTGAAAGATGATGGATGTGCACTTGCCTGTGTTCCGTGCAGCTCGGAGGCCTCCGTGGTCTCCAACGGCAGGAAAACAACTGTATTAGGAGTTTTGTGAGATGCCGGGGTCCTCCCCCCGAGACCCCCTCCCAGCCAGCGAGACCTCTGCTGGGCGAGGCAGAGGGGCGGGGGTGGAGGGCGCCGGCCGCCCATCCCCACCCGGTTATGCTGCACGAGGTGAGATGGGAGGGGGTTCGCCGGGTCACAGACGTGTTCCCCACCCGCACACGCAGCCGGAGCAGAAGAGGAAGCACACGCCTGCGTGGGGCCCTGGAGCCCCTCCCTGCCGTGTTTCCTGCTCCACACGCGTCACAGTGTGTGCTTGCCCTCGACTCCTGTCTCCCAGGAATGCGTCACGTGCGTGGCGGTGAATGGCTGAAGCCTCACGGCTCACGTGGGTGCGGCCTGATGCTGCTTGGGGACCCTGGGCCCTGTCCCCAGTTGGATGTGCCAGCAGCAGGAGCCGGCCTTCAGCTTTGTCACACCCTCACATGCCGTGTGTCTTACGAGAAAGTCTAAGCTCCAGTTACAAGTACTGTGGGCAGAATTCCCGACAGAATGAAGCTCTCAGCCCCCAGGTGTCATGGCTGAGACGTGACAGGTGCGCCCAGGCTGGATGCTCCTGGGGCCACCTGCCCGCAACGGGCTCACAAATAGCCCTGTAACGGAGCCTCTTCTCAAGGAGACTGTCCCTCCCTAAAGTCACGGTGGGAACACAGAGGGGGAGGGAGGAGGGGGGAGGGAGCTCAGGACTGAGCACCACTGAGCCCCTCCCTGAGCCCCCCAGCCAGACCCGGGCAGGTGTGATGTGAGCAGGGGGAGCTCAGGGGGGGCGCGAGGCACAAGCCGGAGAGTTGTCCGGAGCAGCCAGCCTGGGGCGGGTGAGGCTTCGGGTGACGTGACCCCCAAGCGGTGACCCCGAAGGCAGCAGAGCATCTCAGAAACACCCGAATCCTAATCAAAAGGTCCTGGTGTGACCTTCCAAAGGGATGCAGTTTTGAAAGCTTCAGTGTGTCCCTCTGCAGGCTGGTCTGCTAAGAGAAGACTGTGCTGTCGGAAAAAGGGCAGTCAGCCTCGGAGCCCAGACAGAGGGCGGCGGGGAGGGCGGGCAGCCGCAGGGCCGGCCAGCGGCTTCCGGGAAGCAGGGAAACGCCCAGACGGCTGGTCCTCTGAGGACCAGGGCCGTCAGGCTGTGATGATCCTCGGAGACGGGTGGTTACGCTTTGATGATAACAAGAGACCCATTTCCTGGGGCTGGTTTTTATCACCAAGGAAACGTTGTAGTTGGACTTTGTCTTAGCCTGTTCCCCTAAAGCACGTGTGGCCGCGGGCGTGGGCTCCGGTCATTTACTTAGGAGGTGGTGCTGGGAAGCTGGACGGGAGCTGGAAGTGAGTGCGGATCCCTGGGCGGCCGGCTCGGCTCTCGCAGGCTGTGGGAGGAACCAGGCGGTCCCCGTGCAGCAAAGGGCTCTGGGCAGCTGCCCATCCCCCTCTCCCTTCCCCCCCCCCCCCCCCCCCCCCCCCCCCCCCCCCCCCCCCCCCCGGCCTCCCCCCAGCCCAGGCTGCACTCGCCTGTGGGCTCAACTGCAAGACAGTTGGCGCCAGAGGCTGTCTGTCTACAGGGGAGGCGGGAGGGATGGACGGTCACACAGAGCAGGTCCGAGGGGACGGTGGAGACTGCCCCCCCGGGGGGCACAGGGCAGGTCCAGGCATTTACATCCTGTAGAGGGGCTGTGCCCCCCCACCCCACCCCCTCCCGCCCCCCAGAGCCCGCCGGATGCGGTGTGTCAGCCCCCGCAGCGGGCCCTGCTGTCCAAGCTGTGCGCCGGTGCTGTCACCCCAAAGCCTGGAGTGCGCGGCCGGCTCGGAGCCCTCTTCCGGGGCTCACCATTCTGAGCTCAAAAGGCACTTTGCGCTGAGCGCTGGGAAGGGTTCCTGCTCGTGGAGGGGGAGGGGCGGCCCGCAGGTGCAGGAGGAGGTGCCCCACGCGCTGTTCCACGCGCTGTTCCCCGTTGCCGCTCTGCCTCTTCCTTCCCCGTCTCGTGCTGAGCCCCGACCTGAACCCCAGCGTGGGCATCAGGATATGAGGATTTCGTTTCAACACATTTGACTAATCCCAAGAGTTGAAGGCCCTTGCATGACTGGGCGGGACTCGGTGCAGGGCCTGGAGCTGGACCCCGCCGCCCGCACCCCTCTGTCAGGCAGCGTCTGCCCCCCAGGGCCTCCCCCGAGCCCCGAGCCCGCAGGCGGGGAGGCCAGTGGTCCCTCCCCCGCGGGTCTGAAAGAACAGAAAGTGGGGAGGAGGGGGAAGCGCCCTCCGACTCGGGGTGGGATCCAGGGTCTGGTCACAGGGCTGTTTGCTGGAAACGGAGCGTCCTTCCCCCAGCGTGAGGAGGCGGGAAGCTGGGCCTCGGCCGAGGAACAGTGAGCTGTGAGCTGCTCTCAGAGATGTCCCCAAGCAAGGGGACGCAGCCATCTGCCCCCCCCCCCCCCATGGGAGGCCAACACCACGCACCGTCACCTTAATCACAGTGCAGGGTGGGTGGGGCCCCCTGATGGGTCAAGGGAGCCTCGTGGGGCGTGGGGTCTCGAATTCTCAGCCTCCCAGGCTGCCGCCCTCCCCGGCCCCCGGCGGCTCCGTGTGCTTAGTGCCAAGGCGATGAAGAAGAAATCGCCATCAAAATGCATTTCGGATGTAGTAAAATTAAACTTAAAACACGATTCAGTTACAAAAAGGAAAAGTAGATATTAGTTATTTTCTCACTTAGTTCCTAACAAATGAGTTATCCTTCCTGCCACTAAGGGCCTGACGGAGGCACCCGGGAGCGTGTGCGCGCGCAAAGCACGTATGCGAGGGAACCAGGGCCCCTACCTTGGCCCCTGTAGCTCTCGGGATGTTATTTTATGATCTGTTTCTTGAAAAAAAAAAACACAAAACCTTTCAGGCACGAACACAGGTTAACTTTGGTTAAAAGGAGGTGCAGCTTCATGATGAGAAGCAAAGGTTTTGGACACAGAGCCCCGGCCGGTCCTTTCCGAGGTGCCTCTGTCCCCGGGTGCGCCAGGGTCCCCGCTTGGTCGTCCGTGGAACCGGAGCCTGGCAGGTGTGGGACGCACACAGGGTGGGGGGTGGCGCGTGGCTCTCCCGCCCGTCTACCGCATCTTTTCACCACTCCCCACATTCGCACTGCGGACTTTATCAGGGCCATCCTGGGGTTTCAGAGACCCCACCGCGCTCCCCGCCACCAGGATGTGGAGCTTCTAAGTCCTTATCTTTATTTGCTTTTTTTTTTTTTTTTTTGAGAATCACTTTAGGAATTGCTGACACCGTTTTGAGCTTGTGTTGTGTTTGGATTTCACTTGTACTTTAATAAACTACAAGTTTTGCATATTTGAATAACACTAAATTATAGAGTATTAATCTTATCATGGTGTTTTGTATATTTTCTTACTTTTAAAATGAAGTAGTCAACATTTTAAGTACAGAAGTCTTAGTCAAGAAAAGCTCAAAACCCAGAAGTGGGTATTACATTACTTGCCAAAACATGACTTAAAACGCATTTCTTTGAAAAGAGAAATCAGCAAGTCCGCTGTGGTTCCCTTAATGGCTAGTGAGAATGCATCTAGCGTTTGCCTTATTGTGAAATGGAAAGTTTCAACATTTACCTTAAATAAGTAACATGAATTTCGTCAAACACCAAGATTCCAAGTTTCCCAGAAAAGAGCAATTATGATGACCTAGGATAGGGAGAATCCAGATTCCCGAGGCCTCGGGCCGCACACCGAGTCCCCCCCCCCCGAACCCGGACGCTTGCCTCTTCTGGGCTCCCCAGCGGGGCCTGCGGTCAGGGTCAGAGCAGACTCGGGGGTGAGACTGTCAGGCCACGGTGCGCCAGACTCCCCAGAAATGTGTCGGAATGCACCCCAGGGCTGTGGAGGGGCGGGGGGGCCAGGGCTCGACGCCCAGCAGGCCCCGAGGAAGCCGCCCTCCCCCTGTGTGAACGACGGGCCACAGCGGACCCAGCAGAGGAGAAGCACACGCGGTTTTAGGAAATCTTCCACCTCAAGGCCCCGCCTGGTCATTCACCGCACCTTCAGCTGCGTCCTATCGGGTCCTGCTCTGAGACCCTGCAGGGTCCGCGGGGCGTGTGCGTGGGGCGTGGGTGACACAGGCCAGGGCCCTGCCCTCCTGGGACTTTCACTCTTCAGACCCGCGGACAGAAGAGGGTCGAGCGGAGCAGACGCAGCTCCAGACCCTCGTTCACAGAGGTGGGCCCCGACAGTCGGCAGAGGGCGTGTGGGGCTCCCGGGAACAGGCTGCGGAGGGGCTCTGGCCCCAGCGGGCTGTCCCGCGAAGGGGCTGCTCCCAGGGGATGCGTTCATGCCTCTGTGTTTGTCCAGGAAAACCAGGTCGTGGTCTCACGCGCTGGGTGTTAAACACATACTTTTATCCTCTCAGGTAAGAATTTGGACACTAATGCACAGAAAATACTCCTTGGAAGTCATTACGCTCTGCAGTTTACCGAGCACCTCACGTCCCGCTGCGAGATCCCCAAGCAGACCCCGCGCCCTGCCCTCCCCGGCCTGCAGGTGCGTCCTGCCCAGAGCCGGCGTCCCCAGGGGCCAACCCACCAGCTCCTGTCCCGAGTGTCACCCCACGGTCCCAGGGCCTGACCCCCTGCCTGACTTGGGGGCTCTCACCCTGGACCCTGGGCTCTGCTCCTGGACCTGGGGTCCTTCCATCCCGTGACCGCCATGCCGGGGCCGGGGCTCCGCAGCCCCTGGAGGCCTCTGACCAGGTCCCGGCCGCTCACCCGGCAGGCGGAGGAGGCACGTTCACGTGACAGGATGCTCGGGTACAGTGTCCTTGTTTACAGCTGAGGACCCTGTGTCCAGCGCCAGCGTCCCCAAGCCCCGGCTCTTCCCGCAGCAGCAAACATTCAACAGACGTCCTTTCGGACTTGAAGTAGACAAGCCGATGTACACGACGTAAGTTAACACAAGCGTCAAACAAAACCTGATTTCTTCAGGCCAGGACTTCTCAGACCCGTGCGTAGCTTTTCATATATTTTCATGTGAATATATGGGAATATATTTTCATATAATTACACTGTCCAAAAGAGCACACATTCTCTTTGTGTTATTACATTCAACTACATTCATCACTGTTTTCCTGAAAACAGACTAAATTTTAGGTGGCAAACCCGTTTTGTCTACTTATGATTCCAAGTGTGCTGTGCTGTCCTTCAGATGACTCTACATTTAGGGCCACATATACACGTTTTTACAAGTCATTCGAGACCTAAATAAATCTGGTTCTTCTTCCAAACATATGTTTTCGAATAGAAGACAGTGTCTCTGTCAACTCTTTGTAGGGTAACACACTTCCTGGGCTGGGTGCAACATTTACAGATATAAACGCCCTCACCCACTTCAAATGCACACACACACGTACACACACATACACACACACACACTGGCAGCATCCCAAGCAATCTCTGCACATCTGCAAACATGCCAGCATGACACACAGGGAGTCTCACCTTCCAGGACGCAGAGCTCGCAAAGTGCAGGGGTGAATGAAGAAGGGAAAGGAGCCTGAGCCTCAGGCAGAATTGCTGAGGATACATGGGAAGGGATTGTAGTTTCTAGCTGTCGAAAGTAAGAACCAAAAAACTCAGCAGGTTCTTTGATTCCCGAGTGTGTTTCCGAACTTGAGCAAGGACCTTGACCCCACCCTCCAGGTTTCTCCTGGAGCTGGGTTATTATGCACGGGACTATTTGTGTATAATACGTGTGACTGCTAATACGTGGGTTTTGATAACTTGAAAACTACCTCCCCTATTTCCTCTCCAATTTATCGTGTGCTAGATTATAAAAGTGGCAGAGAATTGTGGAAAGGACTTGGAATTTGAATTGAAGCAAGCAGTCTGTGTGCAAAAGTAACACGCACTTTGCTACGAAGTTGCATCTACAGGCCACGTTTTCTTATTGCTGTAGTGACACAGCACTCATAATTCCAGATTTCATTGGTAGGAACGATGATGCCTGTGATTTATGCATCCATTTGGTTGACAGGCTGGAACAGAGGGTTGGGTCCATGCTGGGCCCGCTGAGATGGGCTTACCATTCTCTACACACAGAGCGTGTGCTGTCATTTCAAGGCTATTTTGCTTCACAGATGCAGTGGAAAACTTACTACATTGCACTCCCAGGTCTGCCTGTGATTCTGTCCATCTCTGGACAGAAATTAGCCAGGGCGGGGACCCTGTTTCACACGTCTGTGCGCACAGATGTCAGCAGGGAAAGCAGCCCGGCTCCCTTGAGAAAGCAGGTTTGGTTGTGAATCTGTGCACTGAGTCCTGGGTGGGACCTGACGTGGACCCGGGGGTGGGGGGAGGCCGCCTCAGCCTGTCGTGAACCGATGTACTTCCAGCAGAAGCTCTAGAGGCTTGCACCTCACTGTGTGTGCAGAAGTTTTCCAGAAACCAAGAGGAAAGACTCAACCTCTTGATTTTTATTCAGATCATCGCATGCATGATGGAAATTGTTGATGTTGACGCACAGACGGTAGTGAGTGCTTTTTCCCGGTCACGCAGACCGGAACGGGCCTGGAGGGTGAGTGGCTTTGGGGGGGGGGGACGCAGGAGAGTACGGCAGTGTCATCCGGGGTTGTCTGTCCTTCTGTCCACCGAGCTGTGGCTGAAGGGCAGGCTGGTGGGGTACGAGTTGGGAGCTTCCACCCCACAGCACATCCTAGAATGTGCCGTCCTCAAAGACATGCCCCCGTCTGCGGTGTGGACAGACCCCAGGCAAAGCCGAAGGCTGACGGGCTGCGGCGTGGCTGGGCGGGCCCATCGCTCAGGCTCGCGGCTGTGAAAGTCGGCCCTTGACCAGCGAGGAGGAGCAGTAACCTCATGCTGGGAGGACTCCCCTCTGTGGACGCCCGCCCTCCCCTGGTGAGGAGCCACAGCTGTTCCGGAGACCAGCTTGTGGCCGGGTCTCACGCTGGCCCCCAGGGAGGCCCCACAGGCTCAGCACCGTGTGCCGGCGAGGCCTCGAGTGGCCTTGCCATCACGTGTGGGCTGAGGGAGGACACGGGCTCTGTGGGCATTAGAACACCTCCCCGCTGTGCCCCCGCCTGTTCTAAACGCCCCGTCCCTAGAGGCGCCTCTGGATCGAATGCCACCGGGGAGGCGTGGTCTCCTGAGGGAGCCGGCGGGGACAGTGTGGCCACACACACAGCCCTGGGTGACCGGGTGTAGGCAGCAGGCCTCCCGGCGTGAAAGGTGCTGCACGTGGCCCCCTTCCGTAGCTCGTTTCCGTGGACACACCACTCTTCTTGGTGGAGGGACAGTCAGCAGAGGGGATGTTAGTGCTGCGTCGACTTCAACCAGCCAATCCGCCTACCAGGGAGCCCAGAGAGCAGCGGGGCGCGCCACGCGGGGCATCACTGCGGCTGTGCTCACGCGCACAGTGTGTGTTCGTGCCATTCGAAGCCTGGTGATCCCCGGCTTCCTACAGCCTTTCCTGGAGGCTCCTCCTGCTAACGTCTCCTTTGCAGGCCTCACTGTGCCTGTTCCATAGACGACAGACAGACAGGCAGACAAGGATACACGGCAGGCAGGTGTGTACTTCCTCCTCCTGTGTCGGGAGCAGCCCCCGGCTTACCACGTTTCTGTATTACCTCTAGGGAAGTGGGTGGCTAGTGGACGCGTGCTTATGTCCTCATGGAGTCCCGCCTGCCCCGAGCCGGGTACGAGATGCTGCCCACACTGGAGACCGTTGTCGCAGGCTTTCGAGGTGTCGTCAGGCTCTCCAGACGGAGCCCTCAGGGCACGTGGATGTGTATGCGGAGTCGGCCCACGTGGCTCTGGGAGCTGAGAAGGCCCTCAGTGTGCAGTCGGGCAAGGTGAGACCGGGAGTCCGGGGGTGGCATCGGGGTGGGGAGAGGCCTGGGAGCCAGGAGGGCAGGGGAGGAGGGGCGCCCGGGGTGGTATCGGGGGGAGAGGCCTGGGAGCCAGGAGGGCAGGGGAGGAGGGGCGCCCGGGGTGGCATCGGGGTGGGGAGAGGCCTGGGAGCCAGGAGGGCAGGGGAGGAGGGGCGCCCGGGGTGGTATCGGGGGGAGAGGCCTGGGAGCCAGGAGGGCAGGGGAGGAGGGGCGCCCGGGGTGGCATCGGGGGGAGAGGCCTGGGAGCCAGGAGGGCAGGGAGGCGGGTGCAGACCCTGTCTTGCCCCAGCTCCCGCTGCCCGTCCCCTGCCATCCAGCACAGGGCCAGGGCCCTCGTTATTTGCCCCTCAGTCTACTGACCCATCAGCTCACCTCTTCCAGAATCTCCCTCACAGATGCACCGGACACGTCTCCCTGAGCCCGCTGTGGACACACCCAGAAGATGAGCCTTCACCAGCGCCCCGTGGAGGAAGGACCCTCGTGGCGCCACCGTGTCCCAGGGAGCGCACGGGAGCGGCCCACTGCGCGGTCTACACCGCTGACCTTCAAATGGCCAAGGAGGGAGTCTGCTTTGACCAACACACGTCACACAGAGCAACTTGATTTCGGCACAAATGAGCCTCCAACAGCTTATGTTTTTCAAGTTTTTAAGTTGAGGAAAAGAAATAAGGAACAACAGTTAAGTTTCTGGTTTGTTTGTTTTTAAGGACACAGGGAAAGCGACACACTCTGATGCCTCAACCACCTAACTTCCATTTCAAAACAGTAAATGCACCAGACAGACTGGAACCACCTCGGACTCGGATTATTTTCGCGAACTTTGGGTACAATCATGTGGTAAGAACACCCCACTGGCTTTGCACCGGGTACCTCGCTGGCTGTACGTCCTGAGCGAAGAAAGCACAAGTTCCCGAGGAGCCTAGCGGGGTAGAGCCCGGGCAGGGCCTTCGCTGAGAAAACGTGAGTCAGAAATGGAGCCGCCAGACGCCCCATCTTCGTCTGGGCCGCGTGAAAAGTCGAGGGCTTGGCCTTGACCCGCCACTGCGGGCGTTTTCAGGAGTGGATTGGAGAAGGGTTGGTAGCAACTCTCACGTGTCGCCTGAACTGTTCACGCAGCGAGGGTTCGACAAGAGTTTCTAGTTCTGTGAAAGGACAAATGTCTAGAATCCTGCTAGGGTGACACACTTACAACGATGGTGTGTAAGTGACTCTTAACTCAGATCTTCTTGTCCATATTCAGCGTCTAAGGGAAGACAAATAATCTCAGATGTGTATTTCCAAAATCTGAGCATGATTCATTTTTATTAAGTCACAGGCAGACAATGGATCTTTATTATGTTTTTAAACAAAGATGTGAGCTGAGAGCGACTTACAAGGTGAGCGACATAACAGGTCGCTGTGAAGGCAGCTCCCATTCCCGGGGCTGGCGGCCGCGTCTGCGGGCAGCGCCCGGCTGGCGGGGGCGCGGCTCCTCATCAGCCGCCCCATTTCCTCCGTGGATATTCAGTGCCTTGTCGAGGACGGGGTGCGGCACCCGGCCCGGGATCCGTTCTCCTCCGCTTACTATTTAAGGATGCATATGAGAAACAACTATAAGATTTTTAAAAAATGCAATGCTTTGCATTTTCTCAAACAACTCGACAACGTGATGAGTAACATTTTTCGAAAATGATAAGGTACCCAAACCACAAACCCCATTAACGTGTGTGGATGTCCTGTTCTTAACTCCACAACTGGGAAACATAGCGGTGATTCCTGCTGAGCGATTTTCAAAACTGCTGGAAAGACCATGAATAATGTCATTTCAGCAAGAGACGCACTGCTGTTTCTGATTCTCGCCCCTCACCCTCGCGAGGGCGTTTCTGAGATATGAGGTCTGTGGCCTTTAACCTTGACGCCCACCCTGCCGCCTCGCGGTTCTGTCCCTCCCCTCCCTGTGCAGAAATGATTTTAGCCACGGGGCCGAGGCGGGAGTGGCTTCAGAGCCCCCAGGAGGGAGCGATGGAAACACCACTGACCAGGCCACGGCAGCACTGAGAGCCCGCCAGCACCGGGTCAGCGCTGCAGCCGGCGACGGGACTGCAGGGGGCCACGCACACGCAGGCCACTGAGCCCCGCCTGGCCGGCTGTTGTGCAGAGGAAAGGTACATAGGCCTTGGCCATTTCTTTCTTCCATTTTTCTCTGTGACTCGCAACCTGCCACCAGCGTGAAGGTGCCACGGATCAAAGAAAATCGGGCAAAGCAGCCAAGTCCCTCCAGGGCCCTCTCTGAAGGCCTGACGCACCCCTTCCGGCACCTGCAGGGGCTGTCAGTTGGCATCAGTCGGCTTCTCCGGCTGACTCCCGTTTGCCATGTTGATCCTCCCCCCTTTCCCTAAAACAGACGCTGCAGGTACGCGGTGACAGAGGACGCCCGGGGGCGGTGCCTTGTGACCCCACCCAGCCCCCGCCCCCACCCCCGGTGCCCTCAGGGTGGTGGGAAGGCAGGTCTGCACACTGCACATGTTCCAAAATCAACACCCGCCTCCCCTCCCGAGAGACAAAACCTGAGTGCCCTGGTCAGCCATGCCCCTGGCACTGGGGACCCTATGCCGCTGTGACCCCACCCGCCGCTCTGGAGGGTGTGAGGACCCCAGCCTCGGGTGGGGGTCTGCCTGAGCATCTGTCCTGCTCCTTTCCCATCTGGGAGGGGGCCTGCCCAGTGCCCCCCACCTGCCCAACGCCCCCCACCTGCCCAATGTCCCCCACCTGCCCAATGCCCCCCACCTGCCCAATGCCCCCCACCTGCC
>NW_024081564.1:0-46245 GCF_003009895.1 Hyaena hyaena | reverse complement strand
CCCCCCCACCTGCCCAATGCCCCTCACCTGCCCAATGGCCCCACCTGCCCAATGCCCCTCACTTGCCTAATGCCCCCACCTCATGTCCAGTGCCCCCCACTTCCTGCCCAATGCCCCCCCTCCTGCCTGGTGCCCCCCCACCTGCTCACTCCCTCTTGAAAGTCCCCCCCAGGCCCTCCCCCCACCCAGCACCGGTACCACCAGTACCACCACCTCCTCTACCCCCTGTTCCAGAGCCTTCTTTGTGGCGTCCTGGCTCCCTGGCTGGGTTCTCACAGCTTCCATTCCTGGGGTGACCGGTCCTCGGCATCACACCCATCCCTAAAATCTCTGCTGGTGTCTCCGGTCCTGCGCAGACCCCACAGGACTGCCTGGACAAGCAGAGGACTCCAGAGCCCCCTCCTCCCGCACCCACAGGAGGGGCCGCTGCTGATGGGAGCCAGCGAGTGTCCTCACCGGGAAACAGCCTGAGGACGCCTCGATACCGGACCCCCAGCCCCGGGGCCGTGAGGAAACTGGCCTCCGGTGCGCCACCCGCCTGTGTGGTGTTACAGGCCGGGCTACGGACCTCAGGTAACTGTTCTGTCCTGACAGCGAGGGCCCCGAGCCTGTGATCTGGACCAGTGTGTGTGTGACCTCGGTTTCATGGGGGCCCTCACCTCGCCGAAGCATCGGGGCATCAAGCCCCCCTCCATCAGCAGCTGCGGCCCACCCTCAGCACCTGCCGCCCACCACCTGCGGGAAGTGGTGTCTGCCAGCTCCTCGCTGGGGAACCAGGAGAGGCCACATTCCCGCTGCCCCTCAGGGACATGCTGGCCACGCCTCAGTGACTCCTGCGCCCCATCCAGGGCTGGGCTCCCAGCTCCCGAGAGCCACCAGGGTAAGTCATCGCCAAGGGGAACCCCGGACACTTTACAGGAACGGGGGTCACCAAACAACCCGTGCCAGGTGCCACGAAGGGAATCTGCAGGTAGCCCTGGGGGGGAGCGTGGCCCTGGGTTAGTGCGGGTGTGTGGTGTCACGACCGACCGCCGGCAGGTCCGTGTGATCTTGTCGGCCTCTGGGTCTGTCTCACACCATGAGGCCAAGACCCATGCTGCCCCCCGTGTTTGAGGCCTGGGAGAGCCCAGGGGGGAGGCCGCCGAGCCCAGAGCCCACGGGGAGGCCGCTGTGCGCGGGGAGGCCTGGCCTCCGCGGCTGCCACGTCGCTCCGAGCTCTGGCAGCAGGAGCCGTGGTCTGCTGGCGCCGCCCCAGCCCTGCAGGAAGTCTCTGAATGTTCATTTTTTTCCTAACAGATGAAAAATCTTTGACTCCAGAATGATTTCCAGGAATTACAGTATAAGAACTTAGCATGTGAGATTTTAATTTTCTTCCTAAGAAAACACAAGTGAAATCAAAGTACAAGAACCAGATGGCGCACAGCCCGCGTGGGCACATTCCACTTGGTAGGACCAAGGCACGCTCCCGCCACGGCCCCTCTCGCGGGGTGTCCAGGACAAGGGGGCTGTGGGCAGGGCCGCGGCCACGGGAGGCGGGACTGGCGGGGGGGGGCAGCCTGTCCAGTCCGTGCGCCTCGCCGGCCGGAGCGTGTGCTGTCCATCCCCTCGCGGGTGGTCTCGAGCCGGCCCCGTGCCCTCCAGAGGCGGCCTCGCTGGTGCCGTGTGAGCCTGTGAACAGCGGGTACGGCCTTCAGGGGAGGCCCCGTCCCCACGGGGCCCTGACCTCCGCTCCCCGCCCCGAGCTCACCCTGTTCCCAGAGCTCGTCAGAGCAGCTCCCATCTTGCGGCCTCTGCCCCGGGCGTGACCAAGGTGTCCGCCCCCCCGAGGCCATCATGCTCCTCACCGCTGACCGTCTCCCCCTCGAGGGGTCTCCTCGGGGCCGAGGTCGTCCGTTTGTCTCTCTCCCCTCACCGTCGCCTCCCCAGAGTCTGTGTTCGAGGCCGGCGTATCGTAGATGCTCAGTAAATGGTTGGTGAGCAAACGGTCCGGGCAGAGGGCAGAACGTGACTTGGGAGGCGCTGGGGTGGGGCCTCAGTGGACTCATTTCACCAGCAAACGCCTGGAGTGAGGTTGGATACAAAGATGCTTTAAAAATCTTCACCGAGTTCTCTACACTTTCTCCCTCCTGTGACTCCCGTGTGGAAATGCGCCAGGCAGATGCTTCATGGGCAGAGAGGACGGGCATTGAGAGCGAGCGGCAAGCACGTGGCTAACGCTCTCGCTTTCACCGCGTAAGGCTTCCCTGGCGGCACTGGTTACGCTGAAGCGTGTGTTCAGGAGAAGCGGGCAGGACACCGGCACCTCACCAGCACCCACGCACACGGACCGCCAGCTTGGAAGTCTGGAGGGGACAGATCTCTACCTCTCGTGACACAGCCCGCTCGCTTCCTCCACGGCGGCGCTCCACGGGGCAGAGTGTGCCCTCGTCCACGGCAGGTCCCGTCACCCCCGGGGTCACCAGCGTGGCCACAGGGAGGGGCGGGATTGCCAGGCCTTGTCTTCTATGGAAAACACCGTCAAGCAAGAAGTTTTGGGAAAAGCACGGCCTCTGATCATTGTGGTACAAAGTCAATGGCAGGTTTTACTGGATTTGTTTGTTTATATAAACATACGTGTGTGTAGGAGATGGTGTTCCTCATCGTGTAAGCACTTGTGACTGGGCTTGTGAACACAAGCACAGGGCGCCTCTGAGCTCTGCGCCCAGCTGGTGAGTGTTTGCAGTCGGGGGGCAGGTGCTTGATGAAATGAGCACATTCATTCATAAATGTATCCCAAAGGTTAACTTTGGGGGATGGGCATAGAGGAGGACACTTATGGGGATGAGCACTAAGTGTTATGTGGAAACTAATTTGACAATAAACTATTTGTAAAAAAATAAATAAATAAATAAATAAATATTTATAAATAAAAATAATGTACTTGTTTTCTGGCCAAAAATTAAATCATCCTTACATTGTCTTTCTATCTCAGCATCAATATAAGATTTATTCTTAAAGTGAAGAAGATGAATTTTCCATAATTTGTTGTCTGGGCTCCCACCGCCCACAGGGAACGGGTCAGACCTGGGTGCTCCCAAACGCGCTGGCGTGGCCTAAAGTGCGCAGACGTAGTTCAAGGTGTGGAAAGGACAAATCGGATTGGTTCCCGCTCATGAACTTGCACCTGCATGGGCCTCTCTGTGCAGAAATGGTGACTGATGGGAGTTGAAAGCTTACTCTGTGCTAGGCTATGTTCGGCACGAATTAACTCACCTGGGCCTCACGGGAGCCCCCCACGTAGGGCGCTGTTATCATGGCCGCAGGCGAAGGCTGACAGCTCGGAGCCTGCTTGGGGTTCTCTCCCTCTGCCCCTCCTCCACTTGCAGGCTTTCTCTCTCAAAATAAATTAATAAACTTAAAAAAGTATGCAAATGGAAAAATGTTTAAAAATCTGACGCCATTAAGTTTGCATACTTTTAAAAAGTTTCTGATATTATCAGTACTGTTATTTTTAATGCCTAATTTATTAAGGAGACATTAAATAGCACACATTTTATTGGATACTAACTACAGATGGAAAATGTTATGGGAAATGCATCCTTAATGAGCCAAGTAGGGTTTCTTTCTCAAGTATTTCACAAGTATGTGTTTAAAAGTTATTTAATGCTCTGATTAGACAATTTAATGCATCAATCAATTAAAAATTTTGTTGGAGGGGCGCCTGGGTGGCTTAGTCGGTTAAGCGTCCGACTTTCGCTTAGGTCATGATCTCGCGGTTCGTGGGTTCGAGCCCCGCGTCGGGCCCTGTGCTGACTGCCAGCTCAGAGCCTGGAGCCTGTTTCAGTCTGTGACTCCCTCTCTCTCTGACCCTCCCCTGCTCACACTGTCTCTCTCTCTCTCTCCTAGAAATAAATAAAACATTAAAAAAAAAAAAAAGATTCTCTTTCAAAAAAAAAAAAATTTTGTTGGATTGGATTTGGTTGGAAAGTTTAATTATATGCTTCTTACACAAGACCTTGTTTGAATATATGGACACAGAGGAGGGAAATACGTCATCAAAGATAAAGAAATTTCTAGCAGCACAGAACAAGGAAGAAATTTTAAGACTGGAGAAAAGAGAGGAATCCACAGAAGATTTACGTACTCTGTATCTAAGTAAAATTTAGATTCCAATCTAATAATACGATATTAATGCACCCAAATAAAATAGCCTTAAAAATTTTTAAAAATGGGACAAATGTCAACGAGGACTAGGTACCTCTACAGCCATATTGGAATAATTCAATTCACTGTCTATAGTAGCCGACAAAATGTGCAAACCAAAGGTCAGAGGCAATATTGAAGAGACAAGCAACGTGACAGACAGAGCCGAGCAGTAGGCGCGTCTGGGAAGCAGGCAGATAGCGCGCAGGCACCTTCTCAAGCGCACGGGGACTCTTCCCCACAGGTGACTGCGCGGAGCAGTGGAGAAACTCTCCACCTAATTTAGCAAATACATAATCAAAGCAAAGGATGCCTCTGGGGCTTTATATTCCCTCCAGAGTGGACGACCTTTGTTTCCGAACGTCCTTCTTACCCCGGCCTGGCCTTGCCTGTGGGTCTCTTGCTAAAGTCACAGCGACATCTGCATATGAAACCCGTGGTGGCTGCAGCGTCCTCGCGCTCGGCCGAGTGTTCTCTCCTTACCGCCTTCCCTCTTTCAGTTTTATGAGAAATCTCTTGGTTTTTCCTCCAATTTCCCCACCTGCTTCCAGCTGGAGCTTGTCTCTCTGTCTCTGTCTCTCCGGCCTCTCGCGGTGGATGCTTCAAGAAGGCAAGGATTAAACACACGTCTGCTTACAAATGTATCCCAGGTGTAGCAACACCCGCGGCTTATCACACACACTCAGTCAACGCTCGCTAAATGTGTAAATAGAGGCTACGTCACATGACCTCGGGTCGGGCACAAGCTTTCTATCCGAGGTGCTCATGACAGTCCACACTCCTGCTCCCCGTCTTCCATTTTGACATGATTTCCCGTGGGCCCTCCGTTGGGCCTGGGTCCACTGTTAGCACCCCTTGAACTGGAAAGGCCTGGAAAGGCTTGCCTGGGGGACTGTCAGCTACCGGAAAGTGGACTCCAGGTCATGTGACATTGGACTCCCTGCCTCTCTCCGTTTCCTCAGATGCCAGCGCTCGGGACCGCCATTCGCGTGCTGCCTGGGGCTGTCCCCACTCTCTGCGTGGCGCCCCCATCTCCAGCCGGCCCGAGCTGCGTGGCAGCGTGGTCACGGAACCATGGGGCTGGTTCTGGGACAAATGGCAGAGGGTCTAAGGAGGCTGCAGAGAAAGGCAAGGACGTGACATATGGCCTCACCCTAGAGAACTTGGGGTTCATGGGAGGAGCGTCCCACTGAATGCGCCTGAAACAGGGGGTCTGTGCAGGCAGAATGAGTCCCTCAGCAGCCGCCACAGATGCCAAGGAGCGCCAAGTGACATGCGCAGTCTGCATGGGAAGGGTTCGCAGACGCTGACGGGAAGGCAGGCGCACCGTGGCTTGAGTTGGAGAATCCCGTGGCCCTCCGGATCATCTCCCACGACAGGCCGCCAATGAATCGCACCATGCGCTGCTCTGACCCGGGCCACGAGACACAGATCTGTCGTGGCCAAGAGTGCGGACGGCGGCCCGTGGAGGAAGGACAGCAGCTCCTGCGACTGCTGATGATGCGCCTTTGTTCCTTCTCTCGAGGAGGGAAATCACTCGTGCGTTTTGTCAAAATAGATGATCCTTCCACTTCTCAGACGATGAAACAAGCAATTCTGAGGCGAGTTGCTTACAAGGTCTCCTGCTTATACGTCGGTTTCTGGCAAAGACCATGACGACACGAGTGTGGTCTCTCCTCCCTGCAGGCCCCCTGCGGTCTTCACGTGGCCCGCGTTTTGCCCAAAGTGAAGAATCCAGGATTTGCACCGTGGCCCACTTCCCAGTGTCTGCTTTCTGCTTTCACTCTTCTGAGCAATGATCTCCTGCGTGTGGGAGGCTCGGGGACTTGTGAACGTGTCTGCATCCGGCCACGGCGGCCGTCGTGTGGGGCGCTGCCTGGGCACGCGCTAGCCTGCTGCCCACGGCTCACCGGATGGAAGAGAACGGTTGTGCTTTCGGAGAAGCCGCTGCTCAGATTTGTGTCTGGAAGCCGTTCTTTTGTTTGCTTGGTGATTCTGAAGTGTGTCCCAGACCACAGGTGCCATAAAATACGAGCTTGTGATCTTTGCTTCCACTGATGTAGCTCAAGGTTTCTTTCTTTACTTGTATTCTATAATCTTGCATATCACTTTCAAATTAAATAGATGCTGAAATTACTACTTAGC
The DNA here is from genome assembly GCF_003009895.1 of Hyaena hyaena. Classification (NCBI taxonomy): domain Eukaryota; kingdom Metazoa; phylum Chordata; class Mammalia; order Carnivora; family Hyaenidae; genus Hyaena; species Hyaena hyaena. The sequence continues at coordinate 39,918 of NW_024081564.1, read as the reverse complement.
AAAAGTATCCAAATGCAGCTTATTTGGCCCGGCATCACCTCAGTTCATGATCTCATGGTCTCAGTCAAACATCTTATTGTGCATCTATTAATTTGTTAACAAATCTGTATGACTTCAGTTTTCAAATTAATTAACACATATTTGTTCTAGAAAATGGGGATCAGCAATGAACAAAACAAGCAAAACCCTGCTGCTATAGGGTTTACATTCTGAGGGGTATAGATAAATAAAAGTATATAACATGATCTCAGATGCTACAATATCGAAGGACAGAAGACCCGGGGGGTGAGGCAGAGATGATGCCCAGGAGGGCTGTGCTGCGGGGGTGGGGGCTCAGCCTGGAGAGCCTGGACCACTGTAGGGCGGCCTCACGGCTGGAGGAGCCCCTGGGGGCCCAGCTTCATGAATGGGCAGAAGGTGCCTGAATTAAATGCAGAAATTTAAATAGTGTTTTATTAACTTTGTGCTCTGCATAAAGTCTCTTTATATGCGATCATAAGATTTCCTTCCTACACCTTTCTGAGACCAATTGAAAAACAAAACAAGGGGTGCCTGGTGGCTCAGTCTGTTGAGCGTCTGAGTCTTGGTTTTGGCTCATGTCATGATTTCGTGGTTTGTGGGATGGGCCTCTGAGTTGGGATCCTCATTGGGCGTGGAGGCTGCTTGGGATTCTCTCTCTCTCTTTCTCTCTCTCGCTCCTTGTTCTTCCCCCACTCACGGTTGCATTCACTTACTCTCCTTAAAAAAAATAAACAAACAGATAAAAGTAAGAATAATCTATGCCCACTAGCCCCGTTGTCTCTCCTCAGTACTCTGCGGGGGTCACTGCACAAATATTTTCCTAAATGAAAAAGAGAGAACTGCTTCACTTCACATTTATTTAATATTAATATCCTAGGAATGCTTATATTGTTTTAAGAATTTATATTTATGGGGCTCCTGGGTGACTCAGTTGGTTAAGTGTCTGACATCCACTCAGGTCATGATTTCTTGGTTCGTGGGTTCGAGCCCCGCGTCGGGCTCTGTGCTGACGGCTCAGAGCCTGGAGCTGCTTCAGATTCTGTGTCTCCCTCTCTCTCTGCCCCTCCCCTGCTCACACTCTGTCTCTCTCTCTCAAAAAATGAATAAACATAAAAAATTTAAAAAAATAAAAATTTAAATTTATGATTCAAGACGGTTTTGTGATTAGCTCTGCAAGGCTAGTTTTTATAGGTCTGTGGTTTTGGTGGTTGTGATATTTGCCCTAAAGCAGGAGAAACCGCTGCCACCGGGCTGCCCAGTGGAACGGAGTCCGGCCCGTGCAGTTACGGTTAGTCAGTTAATTGAATTCAGCCCGCGCTCGCTGCCTCAGCTGCCCTCAGCGCGGGGTTGCAGATGCGGCTGCGCCTGGCCGTCGGAAGGAAACACGGCTCCATCGCAGTCAACCCCCAGTCCTGCCACGTGGCGGTCAGCACCCTGAAGGCTGACGCTTGGGAGGACCTGGCCCCTCAGTCGATGGGGACAGATGCCCATCGAGGGCTCTGAGAAGTGTGTGTGTTGTGGGGGGCGGGCCTGGAGAGGCCCGAGGGAAAGGGAGGGATTTCTGGGATTCCATGCCAGGGTCGGATGAAAGAACTCAGGTGTCAGTTGTCACCGTGATGGTTTATTGGGTCTTTGGTGCGAAGATCCAGGTCGGGTAGGGATGGCACCTGCCTTCCCTGAGCGCCGCCGTCAGGCTGGGGCCCTTCTCTGCCCCCACAGGTGCGCCCCAGCGGCCTCGCACGGCCCGGGGAACTACGCTTTGATGCCTCGCAGAATCCACCTTCTGTTCCTTGCTCGGTGCACGCGAGGCACCCAGCTGCGGCAGCGACCGCTTGCAAGGGGGCCTGAGCGCACGCAGGCGTAACTAAGCCAGATTCGAGTCACTACTCGGGGCATGTGCGCATCTGGCACGCGGTGACGTGGTGCGTCAGGGCTGCCAGAAAGAGGGCCGGACTTGACGTGAACAACTTGTTTCTGAGCAATGACTTTACGCCATGCTGTCCACGTTGTGGGATTTGTGTTGTGGCTCACACACCTGTCACAAGCCGCCCACCCCGTGGCCCTGCACTGCCATCTGGCTCAGGTGTGCGTGAGTTCATGCAGGGGAGGCCGGGTTCTGCTGGGAGCGCACAGCTGGCGTCCGCCACCACTGCGGGTCTGGGGGACTTCTGAGAGGGGGCCATGCTGTCCCAGGGAGGCGGTAACAGGCCCTCTGGCCGCTCACCAGTCCCGGCTCGTGGGCCTCCGTTAGCTGCCCTGCTCACGGGGTGTGTCTGGGAACCACGCCGAAGGCCGTCACAGCCTGTCCTGAGGGTGGATGCCAGTCGCCATCTCAATTCCGCTGTGAGAGCAGAAAGGTGTGCAAGGGTGTTTTGTCAAGTAACTCAAGGTTGAGCCAATATCAGCAACGCTTCAGAAGTGGAAAACCCAGACAGACGCAGGGCCATGCGGAGAGCTTCCTCTTCTCATCTGACTCCAGGCGCGGCGCCCACTGTGCAGAAGGGAAGCCACAGGTGGACAGGTGCCCAGGACATGGGCGTCTGCCAGGGTGGCCTCCCGGCCAGGCCTGAGTAGCAGGAGAGCCTTGAGAGAAGGAGCCAGAACAGACCCCTAAACTGTCCCACACGGTGACCGCAGGGGCCAGCCGTGTCCCCAGAAGAAACTCTGCAGCCCTGTTCTCAGAAAGCCTGTCCCCATCCCTCGCCTGGGGGCGGCCCCATCAGGTAGGGCTCTCGCTTCGTGCAATTTCAGTTACATTTCTGGACTTGAATGTTCCTTCCCACACTGAGTGATGTCAGCACAGCACTTCAGAGCCAGAGGCCAATGGAGAAGACCCATGTTCAAGGTCTTGGGGACTCTCCACGTGATCAGATTGGCCCTCAGAGAAAGTGGGCGCAGTGTGAGTCAAACCAAATTACACCCAGGTTCTGCTTAGCGCACTGCCTGTAGATTTTCAAAACATTATTCCAATCTTCTGTTGACAGAAGTCTTTCCTGCTAAAGGCAAATCGTGTGTCACCTGATCTGTTAATACCCTGAATGAACACTTACAGCAGTGGATCCAAGATCAAGAATCATCCTTACGTTTGTAGAGTGTGTTCTGAGCTTCTTAAGTGTTTTTGGTTTGAATCTGCTCCTTGGACACGACAACTCTGTGAAGCAGGTGAGAAGCTCTTGTGTACAATTATACAGATACTAAGGGACACTGGCCTTCCCGGGAAGTGTGCAGGGCCACACCAGACGCGACATCAGAGCCTTGCGTTTTAGGAATATCGTACTAATTATGGTCTATCATCTTTTAAAAAGAGTGGTTGTAGATGTTAAGTCACTGTGCTTAAATCTGATTCTCAAATGGCAAGGCAAGACACACACACACTTACGTGCACATGCATGCATGCACACTCAAGCTTATACAGCCACCACACACATGCATGTGGGTATGGACACACATGCACAAATGTATGCACACATGTACACTTGCACACACACACACACACACGAGCGTGCACATGCAGGGGCTGACTCTTACTTGCCATTTACAGACGTGGTCAGCCACTGTGCTCCCGCATGCAGAGTGTCCGTGGCAGTGGCCACCAGGCTGGCCATCCTGGGAGCCCTGGGGCCTCAGTTTCTTCTGGTGTAAAATGGGGATAAGAGACTTGTCACTCCTGAAGCATAAGGTGTTGACAAGGTGCAAACAAGCGTCTGCTGAGTTTCCCTGAGGACCACGTGCAAATAATGTATTTTTACTGTTGATGGAGGGGAGTCAGAGTGGGTCAGTTCTGGGCCAAATACATGTCTCTGAGCAAAACCAGGGTGGAATCAGACTCCCGGCAGGCAGCCCGACAAGGGCCAGCCTTTGCCTGCACCGCCAGGGGGTGGCGGTTTGCAGGTCTGCAGACCAGAACGTCTCGGCCAACACTCCACTCTGGCAGTAACCTCAACACGGCCATGGTGTGCAAGCAAATGAACATGGCTGGGTTCCAATAAAGCTTAATTTACAAAACAAGTGGCTGCCATTTGCTGTCCCTGCTCTCAGCTGACGTGAGTCAGGGAGGGGTGTGTGCCCTTGCAGGTTGGGGGCCTCACCTGGTTCCCTCCTCTTCTGGCCATGGGTGTGGGGGGCTCGCAGGGGCTGGGCTCCGCTGCGCAGAAAGTGAAGTGTGGAGGTGGGTTTTGATGAAGTCTGGGTGGATCACAGGGCAGGACGGCAGTTGAGCCAGCGCGGGCAAGCTCTGTGAAAAGGCCAGTTTGCTGGGCGCTGGGCGCACGGAGGCGAGGTTCCAGAAGTAGCTGGCGCCCGTCCGTCTGGGAATAAGAAGAAAGGCTCAGCCAATGCCCCGCAGGAGCCCGCCGGACGTCACCATGGCTCCCAGCCTGCGGAGCCCCTGGGCCGCCGACCAGGCCAGGGCTCTGAAAGCCAGGCTCCGGGAGGCCCTGAGCTCGGGGCTGCTCCACAGGCAACGGACAGCGAGGGGGCTGGCCGGGGTCCTTCCGGAAAGCCCTCCAAGTACTGGTTTGCACGCAGCCCCACGCGGCCCTGTCCCCGCAGACGCTCCAGTGTCCCTGGCCTTCCAGGTCTTCACTGCTGGGATCACACCGAGGAAAGCGCATCGAGGGGGAGAGGGGACGACAGGCTGGGGCTGAGAAGGAGGGATGGTCACCAGCACCCCCAAGGGAGACCAGATCTACCCAGCGGAAGTTCCCAGAAAATGTGCCCTGAAGCGGCCCAGGCTCAGGGGCCACCCTGGGCGCACAGCCTGCCCACCGCCCCGTTCCCCTCCCGGGCCCAGCATGGGGTTCCCTGCTCAGGGCTGTCGTGGTGCCCCTGGGTCAGGTGACAGCAGCCTCACCAGGCCGGCGGCCCTTCCGGAAGCTGCACTTGGGCTGAGGAGGGGCTAACGAGTCACGTTTGCCCACAGGGTTTTCAGAAGCAGCCACAGTTTTGCTAGAAACGGAAAGCTTCTATTTACTTACTTACTTATTTATTTATTTATCTATTTATTTATTTATTTATTTAAAGGTTTTCTAGTGTAAGAAGCTGACCTGGAGCACGTCGGCGCGGTTACTCTCCGCCGGGGAACACATTTCTGCCGTTTACCTCGGACTGTATATCCCGGAAGTTTCTCTCCCAGTTCAGATACGGCCCTGACTGTGCCTGTGGGAAACACACGGGGCCAGAGCCACGTGTATGCGTTACGTGGGATGTCACAGCCGGGCCACTGCTTACATGACTGTAAGGGACGGGACGCCTGCCTCACACCCTGGAAAGGGGAGCACCGTCCTTGTGGAAAATCCCTGGCTGATTCGTGGCACCACCCGCGCGCCCCAACAGTGAGAAGCCACCTTCCCGTCTGTCTGATGTCCCTGCTTCACCCTGGGCTTGCCGTCCCCACCTCGTGGCTGTGCCCGAGTGTTTCGGAAAGACACCAGGCAAGAGACAGAGGGGCGGGAGGAGGCAGAGCCGTCTCGCTGTTCTGAACGGCGCCCCGTGCTCACACCTGGGAGCCTCGGGTGGGCGCGCGCCCCAGAAGACCCTGCACCTGCACCTGGGAGTGTGGCCTCGCTTGGAAACAGGGCCTTTGCAGAGGTAACTGAGTCGGGGTGAGGGAAGGCACACGCAGTTATGCTGCCCCCCCGTCTGGTATGACGGGTGTCCCTGTAGGAAGGGCGAGGACAGGCCGGGGGAGGACAGGGGCATGTGCAAGCCACAGACCGCCAAGACCCTTCCAGAACCTTCCGAGAGAGCAGGGCCTCCAACAGCAACAGTGCGTTTCTGGTGTTTTAACCCCTTGGGAGCTGCTGGGTCAGGCGGCCCCACGTATGTGGATGGAGGAGCTGATTCTCTGTGCACAGCCCCCTTGGAGGAGGCAGGCACGGGGGAGGGGTCTGGACCCCAGGGAGAGCCGGCCAGTCCGCGGCCTCCGTCACACCGTCCCTCACACCCGGGCGAGGCGGGAGGAGTCCTTCTTCAGTCCTGTGCTCTGTGGCTGCCACGCTGGCAAAGAAGGAAATACCATATGATTTCAGTCATGTGTGGGATTTAAGAAGTAGAACAGATGAATGTAGGGGAACCGAAGGAAAAAGAAAATCAGATAGAAACAGGGAGGGAAACAAGCCACAGGAGACTCTGAAATACAGAGAACACAGACCGAGGGTGGCTGGAGGGAGGTGGGGGGTGGGCTACATGGGTGACGGGCACTGAGGAGGCACATGTTGTGATGGGCACTGGGTGTTGTATGTTATGAGTCACTAAATTCTACTCCTGAAACCATCAGTGCACTGTGTGTTAACTAACTTGAATTTTAAAAAAAGAAGGAAACTACAAAGCTGTGAAGCTTGGTGCTAGACCCATCAGCAGGGCCACGCGGGTGAAGCGTGGCCTTGGCAGAGGCTGACTAGGAAATAGAGACGGGTATCGAGCCTTGGCAGGCATACATCCTGCCTCCAGAAATAACTGCTGAGGGCGAGATAAACAAACGAGCCACAGTGGACGATCCGACCGCTGTCGGGACGTGGGAGACTCGGGGAAGAGACCCAAGTGCAGGTTCCGAGAGGAAGCTGTTCCTTCATTGCTGGGATTCCTTTTAAACCACTGTTCATTGGTTTTTGAGCCTCCTCCCAGGCATGGGCGTGGGACCATCCTGGGAGCAGGTGGACGCGACAGATTGGGTCTGGACGCCGGCTGTCTCATGAAAAGGAGACCCAGGCGCCGAAGAGCAGACAGGTGGAAAATTAGACCACCCCTCGGAGTCCCTGGAAGAGGAGAAGAGGCTCACGACAGGACACAGCAGTAAGCCAGGGAACCACTGGCTCAGAGGAGTTCAGTGCGGCTCAGGGATGTCCCTGGAGGTCATGGGCCCAGCGAAGAGGGGCGAGAAGTGCCCGCAGCCAGCATGTTCCTGCCTGAGTCTGCTCTTCCAGCAGCCGCCTCCTGGGAGCTCACCAGGCATCGCTGTCGGGAAGGACATGGCTCCCGGAAGTCATCCTGTGTGAGCGCACCAGGCATTCCAGAAGTGCACAGCACAGACAACGGGGGAATCACAAGAGAAGCATGGACAAACTTCAGAATTGAATCATGATTTGTTAGACCGAGAGGGCCCCATGTAGAGCCTAAGTTAAGTGTCTGGGTCAACAGCAAGTCACGCACTCCCCAGGAGAGTGTGAACGGGTGGGACTCAAATGAAGCTTGAACACCAAGAACTGAGAGCGATTTGTCGTTCAGGCCCCGACATGAGCACAGTTCCCGAATGGCCTGGACGCGCCCTCCGTCCGATGTGAGCACACGCCTGCGTCCCCTCTCCGGGCAGGTCACAGGGGTCGCCACGCAGACAGACCACAGCCTGTTTCAGAACACATGCTCCCTCCACACTCTCCCTGGACGGCGGTGCTTGTCGCTCTTCTGAGTGAAAGATGACCTTGACTCCTACTAATAGTTCCTGATCCGCATCAGGAAGAGTCAGGGACAGAAGCCGGCCAGCTGCGCAGAACCAGATTTCCCGGGGTCCAGCCCGGGGCCAGGTCTCTGTGACGTTCACAACGTGGAGATAAGGCAGCAGAGCCCTTGTGGGTCGGCATTCCCTGAAAACAATGGCCCCACCTGGATCATGTAAGTGGTCCTTACTTAAAAAAAGAAAACAAAAAATCCCTTACTTATGTAAAGTTAAAACAAATCAAAGCAAAAGAAAACAGTAAAACAATGTCCACCTCCATCTTGTCTCATGGACTGTAGTTTCTCTTTTTTGCCATTAAGTGGGTAAACCCAGAGCAGCTGACCATTGCTCGACATCAGGCGGCCTCATAAGGGGCATCGTGCAGAAAGCAGGCCACAGGGAAACTGGCTGTCTCAGCAACAGCAATATAAACACCCACACATCTGAAGGTCACGCCATGACCCCTTCCCACCCTGTTCGCACTGTGGTCACTATCCAGGGATGTATGGATTTTGATCAAGATGGTAGCTGCACTGGCAAAGCTGGAGGCCCGGTGATCGGAGCAAGGCATCCTGAACCTTCCACCCCAAGCTCAAGAGGACCCGGCTCCTGGTGGCCGCCGCTGGAGCCAGTGGGGGACACACGGTCTGAAAAGTCGGGTCTCGAGAATACGTTTTCATACCTTTAGAGGACTCACTAGAACAGACTGAAATGTGCTAGAAATCTCTCAATCAAACAGGTAATGAAATTGTAAAAAATTGTCTCAAGCGTGTGTTGACAGTGATTTACCAAGTGTAAACTTGCACCATTCTAGAATTGTATTTTATGTGGCCTTCTGCTTATATGACTTGTTAATTGTCTACTTCCCTAAAATATCCTTCTATTCACCATTTTGGCTTTTGAATTTTTTTATTTGCATGCAGCAAAATTAACTTCTTTTGGTGTAAAGTTCTGAGTTTTGATGTGCATAAAGTCATGTAATTCATCCCCATTCTCAAGGTATTTTTCCAACTTGCTAAGAATTTTCTCACACTGACACTTTAGGGTCAAACTGTTTCCATACCCCTAACCCTTGAGAATTCCCAATTTTTGTCAACAATCCTAGAGTTTTTTCCTGAATATCACAAAAATGGAATCATACAGTCTAACGTTTTGAATCTGGCTTCTTTCATGAGTATAAATCACTTATTCATCAATGTCTCTGCATGTATCAATAATTCATTATTTTTTCTTACTAACCACTATTCTATTTACCCATTAAAGAACATTTGAGTGGTTTTTCCAGTTTTTAGTGATTATAAATAAAGCTTATATATATAAATATATATCTAAATAAAGCTTACTATATATATATATTAGAGAGAGAGAGAGTGTGTGTGTGGCTGTAAGTTTTCATTCCTTTAGGGTAAATATGTGTGAGATGACTGCATCATTTGAAAGTGTATATTTAACTTTGTAAGAAAACGTCAAAATGTTTTCCAAAATGGCAGGACCATTTTGTGTTCCCACCAGCAATGCATGATATTTGTTTCTGAACTATACATTTTCTGGGAGGTTGTATTCTCACCAACCCTGGGCAGTGCGTGTGTGTGTGTGTGTGTGTGTGTGTGTGATTCTCATGCACGGGCACTGATACCCCTTGTGCATTGAATTTGCATTTCCCTAATGAGCAATACTAGTTAGCATCTTTTCATGAGTTTATTTCCCACCAGTCCATCTTCTTCAGTGAAGTTTCTGTTTAAATCATTTCCCAACTTTTTATTAGATTTTTGATTTCTCATAGTCGGGTGTTGAGAGTCCTTTCTATACTATGTATATAAGACCTTTGCCATATGAGTGATTTGCCAATATTTTCTCCTCTACAATCTTCTTTTGGTATTTTCTTAACAGTGTTTTTCACAAAGGTTTTGAATTTTGGTGAAGCCAATTTATTGATTTTTTTTTCTTTCATGGATGGTGTGTTTGGTGCTCAATATAAAAACTGACACTGTCACATCTAGAACCACGTCTTTCTCATGCTTCGGCTGGAAGTCCAGGTAGCCGTGTGCATTGTCACACACTTCACTTCAGGGACTTCACTCATGCCACCGTCACCCATTTTCATAGTTTCCAAGCTCAATTCAATGAGAACAATTCCACCATGATTTATAAAAGAATCTTTCATTCACAGTATTCAATATTCAAAATATTATCTCCTTCCTTATTATGCTGACTCACGTGACAGAGGGGACGCAAGAGGGGGCTGGTGTTGTGTATCCCAGGAGCCTAACCCGTCCTAACTGACGAACTGGGCCACACGGCATCTGGCACTGTGCCTCCGCCACGCTGAATGACACATGTCATGTGAGAATAACAGGAGAAAGGATCACCTTCACCTCCTCCTCTCAGAAGGGAAAGACGTTTCCACATTTTATATGTTACTCAGAGAGAAACGAAAACATGTAAATTATGGCTCTTTACAGCAAGTATTTCTTAGACTTATGTCAGCTGACAAAGGAGGGGGCAATCTGGGCACGCCTTGTCATTTTCTGCATGTAATACAAATTTTATGTTATGTCGGTTTTATTTTATATCAGTTTTATTGCCTTACACTGTATAGGATATTGCTAGAGAAAAATAAATTAATATTTAACAACAATATATTAAAAAGTAAATAAAAGTGGCTCAACTTCCATAAAATTCCTTAAAACTTAGAACACATGTGTGAAATCTGAGTGAGGAATATGCTGTTGATTTATAGACACGGCTTGGGAAGGTGACAACATTTGAATATTTTCACTGGGTCGCCGCAGCTGCGTTTCTGAAGTGTGCAGACAGCCCAGCTTCGCTTTTAAACATCACAAGTGCCTGATGTTCCACTGCATGAGTCCAACTCAGTTTTCCATAAAAACCTTCCAGCTCTTTCCCCATGTGGATTGTTCCATCTTCCCTAATTGCTGCTTTTGAACATGTCTCGCAATGGGAGGTAGGCCACTTTTCGTCTAGGAAATTCTTTCCCTTGGACTTGAGCGTGCAGCTTCTGGAAGGACGCCTGTGGGTCGGTGAGGGAAGAGGGGGTGCCGCTCAGTTTGCCAAAAGAGCCCGAGTAAGGCCGGTGGTCCGAGGTGGCCTCCACCTGCACCCCTCCTGCCTTGCCCTCACATCGTTTTCGCCTCCAGGAGAGCCGCTTGCCTCTTATGTTGTCATTCGTGTCTGCAAGTCAGCAGGGACTCGTTCCACTTCTGCGTTCAGAGAGTGTCCTACAGACTTTTCCTGGCCCAGGACCTTCGCTGTCCTCGGGTGCCCACCACTCACGTCTCCACGCAGCCCTGCGCTGTCTTGTGTTCTTGGTGAGTGCGTAGGTCTCGGTCATCAGCCTCATGGCTGCAGAAACCGCGAGGCTCACGGAGTTCTTTGGAGGCAGCTCCTAGGAAGCTGGGTGCGAACGCAGGTCAGCCAGGTGGACGCTGTCTCTGGGCGGTGAATCTTGAGCGGAAAGACCCGGGACGAGGAAGGGCTTTAAGATCTTTCCTATGGTTGTGGAGCTCAAACCAGCCTTCTGTTGCTCTGATTTTCTTCTGTGGTTTCTATTTCACAGAAGTCTTGAATTTTCTTGATTCCAGAATAAACACTTCTGTAAGCTCCTGATGTTCTACAAATACATTGTCTTTTTTTTTTTTTTTTTTTTTGAGTAATAAGCCCATTTCTATTGCTTCCACCAAAGCACTCCGATGTATAAACTGTGTTTCCATCAACTGTCAGTTGGGTCTTGGGTTACCAGAAGCAATGCTTCTGAAACTTTTTCAGGCCATGGCACATGGAGAATGGCAATGTTTTAGTGGCCTCATGGGGATCGATGGATAAGTTGCTGGTGGCCAGGGGACACCATCCGGGGAGCTCTGGCCACTCCCTGCCCCACTCGGTCACCTTGTGGAGTGAGAAGCCAGTGAACCGGCCCACCTATAAACAGTTCCACATACATATAGCATGTAATTAAATATTTCTGATTTATGATGAAGCCATTTAGTGTCTGATTCAGACATGAAATGTCTCTAGGATAAACATTACACTCTTTGAGGATGAAGATGGTGAGCTGTGACAAGGTTGCACTGGTCGCGATTCCTGATAAAGTCGTTGCTGAACAAAGAGATGGCTCCAAAAGAAAGGAGGTTGTGTCATCAGCTAATGAGGGAATAAAAAGGCATAAACATTCCATTATTTAAGAGTTTTTGAGGTAAATAACAACAACAACAAAAAACACATGACACCAAATCTGACTACTTGGAAGCCTATTTGATTCATTTTTATTGATTCATTTATTCAGCACACACTGAGCGCATCCCACATTTTACATACTGTTTTAGCATGAGAGACTCCGTTTCAGCTTCCCAGGAACCCACGGGAACTCATTTGTGCAACCAACCGAATGCTCAGCATACAGACCTACAGGAAGAGCTGGAACTGGGCCAGGGGCCACAGCACGACCACGCGTCCCTGCCACCAGCACGGCTTATTACCCGTGTTGGGCAAATACTGTAATGTTTTCCCCAATTGCAAGTGCTGTGCCAGAGGAGAGTGCAGGGCCCTGGGCATGTAGAGGCTAGACAAAACCAGCGTGTGCCGATAGCAGTGGTGGAGGTGTAGACAGAAGGCCTTCCTAGGTCAGGGAGAAGGACAACAGAGAGCCTGGGATTGGGAGTGGATTGTCCTACAAAGATATGAGGGGCAGACCTATGAAAACATTGGTGTTCCATCTTTCCAAAAGCTAATTCCAAATCTTAAGCTACTTTAATTTTGTATGCTTTAAATTTTTGAAAATATCAAACGTTATAGTTGAGAATGCCTCAAACATTATAAGTGAGAAATATTTTCAGTTTGGTTAGAACTCACTGTTAAAACTACAGCTATAAATCTTCTTGAAGAAACTGTAGGAGAAAACCTTTCTCACCATGGGTTCAAAACATTTTGTAGTCGTCACACACACAGACATAGCCTCTGTCACAATCAGAACTCCCCTTTGAAAGAAAATATCAAGGGAATGAAATGACAAGGTAAATATTTGTGAATCGTGTCTGATAAGAACTTGTATCAGAATATATAGAAGATTCATGTAGAAACTAATTTGACAATAAACTATTTGTAAAAAAAAAAAATAAAAAAAAATAAAAGCATTGTAAAATCGAAAAAAAAAAAAAGAATATATAGAAGATTCAAATCTCATCAGGTCAAAAACACAAGAACCAATAAAAATGGGCAAAATATTTGAGCAGACACTTCATCACGGATGATATATTCGCAGACACTTCCAATGATATTCGGCATCCTTAGTCACCAAGGCGATGCACCCATCACGTGGCCACAGTCAGACGCACTGACCACATCACACCAGGTGTTGACGGGGACATGGAGGGACAGGAATGCTCACACATGCTGGTGAGGAGGTCAAAGAGCACTTTGGAAAAGTGCTATGGAAAACACCTTGGAAAACAGTTTGGAAGTTTCTTAAAATCCAAAACATACAACCGTATATCCCATCCTAGACATTTACCCAAGAGAAATAAAGACATATGTCTGCACAAAGACTTGCCTACAACCACTCATAGCATCTTTGTAAGAGCCAAGTACTGGGAACAGCCCTAACGTCCACCTGCAGCTGAGCGGGTCAATGTTTCACAATCATGGGATAGAACGCTCACCAGAGATACAGGGAATAAACCACTGATACGAGTCACAACACAGATGAATCTTTTTTCTCTTAAATTTATTTATTTTGAGAAACAGAGCAAGCAGGAGGGGCAACAGGAGGGAGAGAGAGAGAATCCAAAGCAGATTCCATACTGTCAACCAGAGCCCCATGCAGGGGCTTGAACTCACGGTTTGTGAGATCATGACCTGAGCTGAAATCAAGAGTCAGATGCTTACTTCTCAAAACTAGAACAAACTATCCAAAAATTTGTATGGAACCACAAAAGACCCCGAATAGCCAAAGTAATACTGAAAAATAAAACCAAAACGGGAGGTATCACCATCCCAGACTTCAGCCTCTACTACAAAGCTGTCATCATCAAGACAGTATGGTATTGGCACAAAAACAGACACATAGACCAATGGAACAGAATTGAGAACTCAGAAGTGGACCCAAAAGTATACAGCCAACTGATCTTTGACAAAGCAGGAAAGAATATCCAATGGAAAAAAGACAGCCTTTTTAACAGATGGTGTTGGGAGAATTGGACAGCAACATGCAGAAGAATGAAACTAGATCATTTTCTCACACCATGCACAAAAATCAACTCAAAATGGATAAAGGACCCGAATGTGAGACAGGAAGCTATCAAAACCCTAGAGGAGAAAGCAGGAAACAACCTCCTTGACCTCCACCGCAGCAACTTCTTACTTGACACATCCCCAAAGGCAAGGGAATCGAGAGCAAAAATAAACTGTTGGGACCTCATCAAGATTAAAAGCTTCTGCACAGCCAAGGAAACAACCCAGAAAATTAATAGGCAACCAACGGAATGGAAAAAGATAGTTGCAAATAGCATATCAGATAAAGGGTTAATATCCAGAATCTATAAGGAACTCACCAAACTACACGCCCAAAAAACAAACAACCCAGTGAAGAAATGGGCAGAAGACATGAACAGACACTTCTCTAAAGAGGACATCCAGATAGCCAACAGACACATGAAACGATGCTCAGCATCCCTCCTCATCAGGGAAATACAAATCAAAACCACACTGAGATACCACCTCACGCCAGTCAGAGTGGCTAAAATGAGCCAATCAGAGAACTCTAGATGCTGGCGAGGATGTGGAGAAACGGGCACCCTCCTACACTGTTGGTGGGAATGTAAACTGGTACAGCCCCTCTGGAAAACAGTGTGGAGGTTCCTCAGGAAACTAACATTAGAACTCCCCTAGGACCCAGCAATAGCACTGCTAGGAATTTACCCAAGGGACACAGAAATGCTGAGGCATAGGAGCACATGTACCCCAATGTTCATAGCAGCACTCTCCACAATAGCCAAAACATGGAAAGAGCCTAAGTGTCCATCAACAGATGAATGGATCAAGAAGATGTGGTTTATCTATACCATGGAATACTCCATGGCAATGAGAAACAATGAAATCTGGCCACGTGTAGCAACATGGATGGACCTGGAGGGTGTTATGCTGAGCGAAATAAGTCAGGCAGAGAAGGACAGATATCATATGTTTGCACGTATAGGAGGATTAGGAGGAACTTGACGGAGGAACAAGGGGGAGAAGAAGGGCAGAAATGGTGGGGGAAAGGGAGAGAGGCAAACCATGAGAGACTCTTGAATGCTGACAAAAACTGAGGACTGATGGATGTGGGGGGGAGGGAGGGATGGGCATGGAGGAGGGCACTTTGGGGATGAGCACTGGGTGTTATGTGGAAACTAATTTGACAATAAACTATTTGTAAAAAAAAAAAAAAAAGAGTCAGATGCTTAACCAACTGAGCCACCCAGGTGCCCTTTATTTTGGTTTATTTGCACGGTACACCTTCTAATCATCAAGGGAGTTATACTTCATACCGTCTCCCCAGATTTTGCCATCAGGTATGGTTTTCTCTGAGCGTCTCATGAAAGCAGTGCCCCAAACACACGTAATCAGTGGACACATAGCTAAAGGCTGTGTACC
The DNA here is from genome assembly GCF_003009895.1 of Hyaena hyaena. NCBI lineage: Eukaryota > Metazoa > Chordata > Mammalia > Carnivora > Hyaenidae > Hyaena > Hyaena hyaena. The sequence continues at coordinate 24,818 of NW_024081564.1, read as the reverse complement.
TGTGATGGGTGGGGGCAGTGGAGAGAAGGGAAGGGGGGTCAGCAGCAGAGCCCATTTCTATTTCTATACAGATGGTCTCTTATTCAAGAGTTATGACTGGAGAACACTTTCCCTTCATTCAACAGATTCTCAGAGTGCACTTTCTACCAGGTGTGTCCGAGGGTCTGGGCTGGGACCCAGGGGCAAATGAGACAGACACATTTCTGCTCTCCTGGAATTATAAATTACTTCAGATGGTGAAAAATATTCTGTGAAGAAAAAATAAGTCAATGATGAGATGGCCCCAGAAAATGTAATCAGAAAGCATGAGGGAGGTGGGAGCTAACACTTATAAAATCTCCTCAGTTGATGGAAATCTGGAGCCAGAGCCACGACATGCTGGGGCGGGGGGCGTGGCGACAGGGGTGGTCGGGGAGGGCCTCCTGGGGCTGAATGGTGGAGTGAGCTAGACCCGTCAGATGGGCCCCCAGGGTGGCGGGAAGAGCAGACATTTGGCCACGAGGCAGGGTACTCTGCGCACAGGGTGCTCAACCGAGGACGGCAACAGACAAGGGAGGGTAGACTGGTCTGGAGACAATTTAATAAAGTAATTTGAAAAATGTATTTTACAGTACTCTTTAGACAGATGTGCAAGTTTTACCTGCCTCACCACGCAGTTAGTACGACTGCAGGACCTTACGGTCATACGTGACTCTCGCAGAGATAATCCCCTAAAACCCCCGCTTTCATCCGCATCATGTCAGTAAGGGTCTGAAAACCTAAGTGAGATGTGAGTGCAGTTCCCAGAGCAGGCGTCCGGGCAGGCTGCTCAGCCTCCTTCCCACAGGAATGTTCCGGCACCTCTGCTCCAGGCACAGGCAGGTGCTTTCCCACCTCTGGCCTTTCTCAGAACCCCGGGCTCCCTTCAGACCCAGCTTCCCGGGCCCGGGACTGATCGGGTGTTTCATCTCCGTCACATATTTTCAGGTTTCCTGTGTGGCTGCTTGTTTCCCCTGCTGGACTTTTAAGCTCACTGAAAGCAGTGGCCTCACCGGCCTGGGCACAGCTATACCCATAAAGCCCACAGCACAGTTGGCATTTGCTAAACACGCATGAGCACAGATGGTCATTGTCAGGTACAGCCAACAGGAAATGATGCTCATTTGGGGAGAACCATGAAGTCCGTAGCTCACGGCGAAGGCTGGTGGGGAGTGGGCGCTGGGGTCAGGGCCCGACTGCAGAGAGTGGGCCGGCCAGAATATTACAGCCCAGGATTCCCTGCATCTGTGGTCACCGAGAGGCCCCAGCATGGGGCGATGGCGGCGATGCAGGAGGTCACCGTGTTCAAAGGAAGATGTCTCGGGGGTTTTGCTGGGAAACGTGGTGGCTGGACATCTGTGGGTGACTCCAGACAGACAAGGAGCTCGTCCCCTTCCTTCCTGCACAGTGAGGCCCGGACCTTTGGGAGAAATTTCCATCTGCACCTCAAGCCCCTGCCCTCTGACTGTCCAGCTCCACTTGCCCGCTTATAAATTGTTGTAGAAATACTGTGATTCCCAGCCTGGAAAGGCAGCGCTAATAGTTCTCATATGTGACTTCAGGTTATTTTTATCTTGGGAAAGGAAAACGTTGACCAAGAACTTTTTTATTTATTTACTTTAACATCTCTTGAATAGAAACACATTTTCTTTGTTTTATTTTGCCCCTCAGCTAGCATTCTGGAAGACTCGGAAGGAAAGGCGTTTGAAAAATACCAAAGGGAACAGGCCTTTCTGTTTGGCTGTTTGTTTGCTTTCGAGCTTTTAATATGTCAGGAATAGTTAAAGCCTCAACCCTTTTGGAATTTTATGAAAAATATCGTCCCGAGGCTTCAAATCTATTATCGTCAATGTGACGGGTCCAAGCTTTTCCTGTGATGAAGCGCATTTGGATTCTCCAGGAATTTCTGCCTGTGTTGACACACATCAGGGAAGCCAAGTGCACTTTGAGTTCTTTTAGAGGAGCGGCGGCAGGGAGGCTGGGCACACGGGGCTTTCCCACCTACCGAGAACTTTCCCATCCGTGAGCCGCGTTCTAGCGCATTCTTTCATCGGTTTCTCACAGCGTGTGATTCAGCGGTGATAGTCTTATCCTGAGAAGATGGACGGACGCTTAGAAATATTAGCCAATGACGTCATGCCCGCAGACCCCAGTGCCATGTTCTCTGCAGGCTCTTCCAGCAGGCGGAGAAGGTCGAGGACGGAGTGAATCAAGGACAGAGTGAATCAGAGCCAATCCCATCTGGGGCAGACGATTAGCACGAGCAAAGACTGTGAAGGAGGAACAAATCTTTGAGGCTCGTGAAGTGGGGCGTGTGCGCTGGGGACAAACCCGTGTGGGACACGGTCGGAGACCTCCATGTCCTGCAGATAAATCAATAGTTTGTGATAATGCCTTAGCCTGAGGGCCTAAAAGAAGGCCCACCTCCCATTGGAGGGGTCGCATGGCCCAGCCTCCCCATTCCTGCCAGAGTCGTCCGTGTGCAGCACCGAGGAACTGCCCATCCCATGACGGAGCCCCCAGGCTCCCCTACTTCTCAAGAGGCACACGTGCAGAGGGCTGCCCCACCTGATGCTACCTTTCCAGTCTCCTCTCCTGCTTCTTTCCCTCTCGCCTGCACTGCATCCTCACGGAGTTCCGGAAGTTAGCATAAAGCCTCTTTCCCTCTCGTGACCTGGAAGTACGTGTCCCGTATCCCAGGCGGTAACCCTGCTCACACTTCTGTGCGAGAGCGTGTCTCCTGGAGTCGTCCACGTGTCTGTTTCCATTTCACTGCACAGGACGGCAAGCTCTTCTGCCACAGGCTCCCCTGTTTCCAGCTCTGGGGGGATGCGCTGGGGCAGATGGCCAGCGGGGTGGGCGGAAGGTGAGCAGAGGGAGGAAACGTAACGCTACGTCTCCTGTATTGCTGATGATCAAAATATATTGTCAAATACACGCATGTGGTTTTATTATATCATTTTAAATGCTTATTGAAGAAAAGTGGAAAATGTGATAATGCATAAGGAATAAGCTAAACATAATAGGAATTCTACTCTGCAAGAGTAAATATAGATGTGAGACTGAGGAGAGACTCTCCTATAGCCAGAAAAGTGGTTCGGGCCTAAGGATTCGAGCTGCCTGTGAGCTCGGTACGGTTCCACGTAGTGATGTGGCCACTCCTGAACTAAATGCTTTATGAAGGAGACATGCCGGCTTTGTTCTACTTCTACCTTGACCTCTTGCTCTGTGCTGGGCACCAAGTAGGGTGCTGGAGTTGTAAAGGCAACAGGAGGTGGGGACCCCCTACTTCATGTCACAAGTGTTGAATTAAATACCCAGCGACATACAAAATTTGACAAACTGAAATGTATTTCCAGAAAAGTCAACAGCATAATGAGGAATCTTGAATTGGATGGATGTAAAGATGTTCTGTGTCAAGGGCAAGTGGCTGAACGCCCCCCCACCCCCACCCCGTGGTGGGGATCTAAATACTGGTGGCTTGGATTGCCACAGAGAGCGCGTCATTTCCCCGGGACAGCCTGTTTCTACGTGTGGATGGTTAAGGAACACACCTTTAGCTCAACGAAGAAAGAACGCCACCCCAGCAGGTTACATTTGGGCCTCGGTACCCCCACCCACCAAATCCCAGTAAGCTCGGAGCAATGGTCATGGAAGGGAGGGAATGTGTGCATGGCAATTTGTACTTATTTTTCTGAAACTCGGTCAGGAAGCTGATTCTTTCTTGTCTCAAATGTCTTTGCATTGACTGTGCATTTCAACTGCAATTTGCAACTGAATATTCAATTTTATTTTTATTTTTTTAATGTTTTATTTATTTCTAGGAGAGAGAGAGAGAGAGAGAGACAGTGTGAGCAGGGGAGGGTCAGAGAGAGAGGGAGTCATAGACTCTGAAACAGGCTCCAGGCTCTGAGCTGGCAGTCAGCACAGAGCCCGACACGGGCCTTGAACCCACGAACTGCGAGATCATGACCTAAGCGAAAGTCGGACGCTTAACCAACTAAGCCACCCAGGCGCGCCTGAATATTCAATTTTAAAAGAGAAGGTCTGGCTGATTTCGGGGGGGGAAAGTGCAGTGTTCTGAGCATTCTTCAAGCTGTTATAAATTATTCCTGAATATACATCTTTGCTCAATATCACACCAAGTTCTCATTACTGTGCCTTATCTAACATGGCCTGATTTTCCCCTTTTGCTGTTTGTTTCTTGGCACCACATGGCTTACGCCTCCCCACTTGAATTCAGGGAAGGGCTGCTCACATCTCGGCCAATGCCGCAGACACAAATTGGGTGCGTTCACTGGTCGCCACATTTAATTGTCTTGTTTAAATCATAATCAAGTTTACACTGGACAGATCATTGGGTCATGTCAGGATTCTTAACAGCTCCACTCCTTACAGAACCAAGAATCCATTTTTGCTGTGGGACACAAATTTAATCTGGGAAATTACTTAAATGTTGAAAGTATACATATGTCTTATCTTATTTGCTGTATAAGCTTTTCAGAAGATTATGGTTCTGGGAAAATGAAAGAGATGCCAAAAACCAGCTGCTTCTGAGGAAGAAGTCCTCATTCCTTTCTGATAATCCATTACAAACAAAAAATAAGCATACATTCTTCATAAATGCTTTTAGGAGCAAAATTAATATTCATCTCTTTAAATGGGTTTTTAACAAATGCTCAAGACTTGGAGTTCCAAAGTCGTACCTTATGCAGAAATAAGACCCTGTCTACGGGGCTCCGAAAGTACAGTACGTGTGTTTCCACAGTAATTCCACCCAAAATGCTGGTGGAAGGATGTGGGATTCTAACGTTCCAGTGAGAATTCCTCCCTCCACACTCACTAGGGAGGGCACGGAGGGGCTCTCACATTCTGTATGTTTTCCCCGTTTCTGAGAACGTTTCTTCCCTTTGTTTTCATACCTCATGGAAGGTTCCATTGTCCAGGGTGTTGTGTGTGTGGAGGGGGTCTAGAGAGAAACCGAAAACGCACAAACTGTGGCTTTGTGGTGGTCCTTTCTCTCCCCACAGTAATCAGAGACAGCTGGTATTTTCCTTCGTGTTCCCCCTGCCAGGCGGGTCCCATCCCATCCATCCCTTGGCTCTGACTCCTGCTCTCCACACACTAAGGTGAACTGCGTCCTATCCAGTGAGGGCACTGGCTGGAAACTCTGTTTTTGCTGTTTCTGTAGTTTCTATGAGCTACACACTTTTTCACACCATGCGTCAAAGTAATTTACATGACTTCATCACATAGGCAAACTTCAGTGACTAAGATAGGTTTCCTCTTTCTAATTACTTATGTTTTAAGATACGCATCTGAAGACATGCCATCTCAAGTAATAAAATCTGACACTGAGTTTGACACACTTATTCGTGTGTCCTTTGAACAATTGGGAAGACTGAAATGATGTCTACAGTATGTTCTAATAAAATCATCATCTTCACCTCTACCTTAAGTATAGCTGTTGTGGCAGTTAAACACACTTGTAAGTTCTCGGTTGTGGTCAGCGCTTTAGGATTTCTGCCTTCAGCCTCTGGTGGAGAACTGCCAGCAGTAGACAGTGGGCTGGCTGTGTAGACATAGCTGTGGCCCCTCACGTGGTAACAGCGTTTACAAGTGATCAGTGAGCTCTGCCAGACTGAGATGTTCAGAGGCGTCTTCGAACACGGGAGGAGGCTTGCTTGGGGGAAGATGGTGACCCCACTGAGGTCCCAGTGCCAGGGGCAGGGGCTGAGCATCATTGCAGATGGTTGGAAAGCACAGCCAGACAGACTTAAAACAGAGTAGATGTCTTGTACCCAAGAACCTAGGGCTTGGGGAAACGCATGCTGGGCCAGACAGAGCTCAGGGCTCAGGAGCGAGAATATCTGGCCACTTCGGATTTGTAGAGTAACATCTTGCTGTTACGGCAGGATGATGTTGGCACCTGACATCGGCCGTTAACTGAACCAGTTGTAATGACTTTGTGTCTGCGCCACAGTCAGCCACGAAAGAGTGCTCACACGTACACCACAGGCACGGAACGTTCTTGCTGTCTGTCCGCTGGGGACTCTCGCCATTTCCCCCAGTAGCTGTTTCTGTTGGTCGTGAATACCATCGACTGCGGAGCCCAGTCCCTCTTCAGTGAACCTGGGGGAAGAGGAAGCACAGTTCTCATCTCAGAGTCTGCGGTGAGGAAGGAGCTCGGGAAGGACAGCAGACATCAATGCTCCCCTTTCCTGGTCCCTTAACGTCCATCCTGTAGGCACGGGGCTTGACCTGGTGACCTGGCTACACGGCGAGTGTCACTGCCAGTCTGGGCATCTGATGGCAGGTGTGGAAGCGTGGCCTCACTCAGCCGTGGAGGCAGAGCCCCGCCAGCCCAGGGAAGGTGTGTACTCTCGGCAGTGGCCGAGGGAAAGCTGTGAGATGGCTTACAGGGACGGCCCCGGCCATGCAGTGTCACTGATACTCACTGGTGACGAGCTGAAGGAGGATGGTGCCCTGGAGACCCCGCAGTTCTGGGAGAGGAGGGCGGGAGCAGGTGTTCACTGCACGGACCCGTTCCTGGTGGCTGCACCTGACAGGTTCCCCAAAACAAAGAAACGAAAACATGAAATGAGACCAGTGACCACTTTGTAAGTGGGAATAAAAGGTAATAGAGAGATCCCAGAATCTGAGGATGAGACTGGGGGAATCAGCTGGGTTTTCAACATAACCCAGAGGAGGTAAAAGAACAAAGTGATAACACAAAAATGAGGGCCCCCGTGAGACTCTGAGCTACTCAGTCACCCCATCACAGGCTCCCGTCACCCTGGACCCCTGACGTCCCAGGAAGCAGGCACGGCGAAGGTGTGAAGACGCCAGTTCCAACAGAGTCCACGCTGGACTTTGGAAAAAGAGGGTAGATTGCAGCCCCTCCACGGAAGCCTGGGGCCTGGGAGAGAGACAGAGGCTTTGGTGGAGGAGTGCACAGACACAGACCGAGTGTGCAAGGGTTTCTGAACAAGAACCAGGGCATGGGTGTTGGCCCAGATCTGTTTAGAATCAGGTAAAAAAGAAATCCACAGAGAGACAGAGAGACAGAGAGAGAGGGAGAGGGAGAGGGAGAAGGGCGGCTTGTGCTCACCTGATGCTGGGCTTGAACTCATGAACTGTGAGCCCATGACCTGAGCCGAAGTCGGTCGCTTGGCTGAGCCCCCAGGCACCCAGAGAAACCCACCAAGTGTTTAAAAGCTGTGCTACCAAAACAAAGCAACAGCAAACTATGTGCCTGGATTGAAGTGTCTGCGACTTTCTGATGCAGAAGGGAATCCTTGTGGCCCCAGACCTTCCTGGGGGAGACGAAGGCTGCAGGATAATCACCCCCAGGACCTGCGTCCCATGTGGCCACAAAGCATAAGAAAGGTCATAACGCTGCCGGGGCAGCCCGTGGGCCCGGGGATCCTGTCCTGGCGGGCGGGTGCCTCGCAGAGAGGACGGCCAGGGCTTTGGGCAGAAGCACCCCTCCTGAGGGCAGGGACCTCACGCACCTGCCGCACCCCCCGCCCCGGCTCTGTGTCTGCCCCTCCATGGTGGTGGTAGACAGGAGGTGACCTGAGTGCTCCCCGTGTGGATGCTGGGTCCAGAGGAACCACCCCCGAGCAGGGGCAGAGGTGAGGCCCCATCAGCCCCAATTCAGCGCCTCCCTCAGAGATCCTGGGTCTTGGGCCTGCAGACACAGGAGGGCGTAGTTCTGGCCCCAAGTTGGGGGAGGCCAAGTGGCGAGCTTGGCCAGTGTGCTGTGGGGGGCATGGCCAGCCGCACTCTAAACGTGGGCTTTGCCTGATGCCGCCTCGGGCCCGGACCGCAGCCGCTCTGCACCTGACCCTGGCACTGTGAGCGAAGCCCTGCCAAAAACCGCGTGGGCAAGACCCGGCCATGGTCCCTACAGCCCAGGATGGAGGCGGGCCTGCTCATTACACAGCACAGCCTGCCCTATTGCCAAGTGGGTGTGTGGAGGCTTTACAGGTTTGGTTTTGCTGCTAGATGGGTAACGTCGATCATTAGTCCTGGCTTTTTTGGTTCCCAGCTTCCTAAACATGAGGACTCTCTTCACCGAATGTCAAGCAAGTTATTGGATTACTTGTACATCTAATAATTGTAGGTTCATAGAGGAAACGTGCAGATGGGCTCCACATTCCCTGACTCGAGAATGTCCACAAGTGCTCAGGAGAGGATTCGGACCAGGGGGCAGGAGCTGCAGGTGTCTTGCTGTGGAAACCGGAAGTCTGAGGTCAAGGTGTGGGCAGGGTTCCCTCTCTCCAGGAGGAGCCTGCTTCGGGCCTCTGCTGCTTCGGGGGCGGGCGGCGTCTTTGGTGTTCCTTGGGTGGTAGACACATCGCCCCCATCTCTGCCCTTGTCCTCACAGGGCATTTGTGGCTGCCTCCATATTTCCTCTTTTATTAAGGGCACAGTCACATTGGATTAGGGCCACCCTAATGGCCTCGTTGCCTCTTGACTTCCTGTCTAAAGACCCCATGACCACACCAGGTCACATCCTAAGCACTCGAGGTTAGGACTGAAACATGAATCTGGGGGGAAAGAACGCAAACCCATGACATAGAGCAGCTATAACATTTTAGTGTTCTAAGTAATGTTGTAATAAACATCATTTTACATGAATCTTTGATCAATTTTTTTTTGTATTAGTATTTTCTTACTGTAGATTCTTAGGACTAGAAATATTAAGCCAGACAATGACCATGTAGAGCATTTACAATATGTGTATCCAAATTGCCTTCTGGAAAAGATCTACTAATTTTCACTCCTAGAAGCATTTCATATTTTTAAATTTAAGTCTTAAACAATTTAATATGTCTTATCAAATGGTATTCCTTAGTGCCTCACTATCTTAATAAACTGTTTCTCTGATTTTTAGAGAGGGGGACATGATATCACATGATTTTGTGGTTGGGGCGGGACTTATACTGATTCTGGTGTTGTGTCATGTGGGAACGCCTTTACAATCCACTAGTTGAAATCTGAAGCTGGAAAATTCCTCTTATTGAAATGGAACACAGTATGTTAAACCCAGTGATGTCATGGATTATCTCATAGGGTGGCTCCAGGTCCCAGGGCACCACCGTTCCTGTCGAATACCATGGGATTATTCCTTCACTAAACACTTCTTTGCTTAGGTGGGGTCATTGATGCAACATGTTTTTCAAAAAACAGAGCTGGTGTCCTAATAGCAGTGGACGGGCGGAACACTGACCGCAGAACACTGTGTGGACCTCCAACACAGGCGGTGGCTTCCCGAGTCTGTGTGCTACCTGCTGGGAAAAGAGGTGCATTTGGAAGTGGACGCATGGCCCAGAAGCAGAGATGTCATGAGCGGGAGACAGCCAGCCGTGTGTTATCCTTGATTTAACGTGGGCAACGGAGCAGTTTTGAGGGAAAAGCTTTTATTGCCGAATGAAATACTTATACCTTACTTAGTAACTTAAAGCCTTGAGATCTCATTTAATTATTTCTCTGTTGGCTGAGCAATCATGAAGCTTAGTTTGATCATTATAATTGAAATAACATGAGGAGTAAAAGATGTCTAAGACTCTGGGTCTGGAGTTCTCTCTTGTCTAGCAAGACAGCAGATTCAGGATTGAAATGCGAGAGAGGCTAGTGTCCAGGAGGAGACAGGAGCCCCGAGTAAGGGTCCTTGACCCATATTTATTAGAATAAGAAGGCTTATAAGCATGATGGATATGCAGAAAGAGACAATGAAACTGTTAACATTAACTCATGTTAATGTTGTGAGAGAAAAGGGTCTTTAAAATATGCAGTGTTAAGGGTTTGGGTCAATACAAAACAAAATCCTGGCGAGGCAGAAGGTTGTTGATGGCAGGCAAGATGGGTCAAGTCTGTTTATCTTAGCTCCCCTAGGGGAGAAGACAGACCACATGCTACCTCAGGGTCAACAAGGCACCTTTCTTTTGCTAATTAGCTCTGCTCAGGGCAACTTCACCCCTCTGCAGTCTATAGCCCTGTTTACCTATTTTGGCCCTTCCTTCCTGTGAAAGAAGCTTTCTGCTATTGTACTAAATTGGGGGGCGGGGAGCTTCCGCCATCAACACCTACTCTTGCTCACCTCGTTTTTGATGCTTTCATCCCTTGACACTTTCATCCTGAGGTTTTTCTGTTCCTAGATGCCTTGTTAACCCACGGGTGCAAGCTCAGGGAATTCCTCAGCTTATTGTCCACACAAAGAGCCTTGTGCTTTCATATACTGTAGTTGGTTTTATAATAAGTTATTAGATGATTCTGTATTTGAGAAAATTTATCATAGAATTGTGATGTGCTCCAAAATGAAAATTCACATAGCAAAGTTCACATAGCAAACTGGCTTATAAGCTGTGTGTTCAAACCAGACAAGAGGATTTTGAAAGACATGTTTAGGTGTGTAAAGTGCTGTCATATAAAGGAAGTAACAGCTATGTTCATGGTGTGGATGTCTGAAGGGGTGGTATTGTTCTCCGTGGCTCTAGAAATTTAGGTCAATGGTTATAAAACTGATTGGATTGCTAATCTCCACTCATTGGGGTGTAAGTTTGACTTTGTTCTCATTGATAGCTACCACTTGGGCTCTGTTGGGTCCCTATATTCTGATTTCATAGTAAGAGAATTCTGGTCACCATCAATTATTGTAGAATGCATATATATGGATATATACACATATATGGTGTATGCATACACAGATATCCCCTGCTTCTCAAGTTTCATGAAATGCTACTTTGCTTTTAGGAAAGATCTACATTAGTACCTGTCTTCAATAACTGAAAGAAATCTGAAGAGGAATTTTACTTTTACAAAAAGGGTGAAAGAAGGAAAAGAATGTTCAATGTCAGTACGCAACTAGCTGGCACAGGGGTGGTAGGCACCAGGGTGGTGGGCACAGGGGCGATGGGCCCCAGCTGCACCCCCTTCCCCGGTAACCACATCAGCATCCCCACATCCAGCCCCCAGAGTCCTGGCTTGTGTCTGTGCACACAGGGGCTTCATGGCCATGCATCTTGTGTGTCTGTAAGCAAGATGTGTCCTCGGGTACTAGAAAGGCCTAAGACAGGTTGTTTTAGGTCTGGGAATGCTCGAGAACTTTCCACATAAATTAGTGGTACTTGCTGTTTTGCTTACACCATTCTGGTTTTTGAAAGCTTGCATGGGAAGGCTCTACTTTCTAATAGCAGGGAAAGCAGTGCATACGTATACACACATGAATGTGTGTACGTGTATGTCAATACGTCTATATCTATGTACGTACTGTTTTGAAATAATTGTAGACTTACAGAAGAGCTGCAAAGGCAGTAGAGAGACTTGGCCCCCCCACCCCCTCCCAGCCTCCCTGATGCTAACCTCTCACACAACCGTGATAACCACGGAGTCAACATTGTGGTGGTTGATGAAAGCACAGACTATTCTTATCTCCACAGTTTCCCCTGTGGCCCCTCCCCCATCCTGGGCACAAAGGAAAGCACGTGCGTGTGGCTGTCAGGTCACGCAGCCTCCTCTGGTCCCAGGACCTTAGTGGTTTGTCAGGACTCCTGCTCGGGCTCTGTGGGATGTTCAGCAAAGGGTAGTCAGGTTGGATGGTCTGACCGTGGGGCTCGGGTCCCTCGTGTCCATACAGGTTTCCTGCCTCTGTCCTCCCAGCAGCTACGAGGAGTGTGTACGTGTGCAACTGTGTTCGCGTCCCCCGGTGGTTCCGGGATCTTCTGCAAGGTGTGTCCACGCTCAGCGTTGTTACATCTTCTTAGAAAACGGATCCCTTCATCACTCGGCGCTCTTGCCGTTCCCCGCGCTCTGAAGTCTCTGTGGACTTTGGGGGGCCCATTCCAAGTCTCTTTGGGTTGGATTTTGCATAGTGTCTCTTTCCCGGCCCTTTTCCCGTCTAGGCATTTATGCATAGAGTTTCTTATGAAAAGCATATTTTTCTGTTGTGTCCGGTCTGATGGTCTTCGTCTTTTAACTGACGTGTTGAGAACATTCACATTCAAGATTATTACTGATGTGATGGAATTAAAATCTCCCATCTTGCTAGTTCTCTGTTCTCTGTGTTCTTTTTTTTTTTTCCTGCTCTTTCTGCCTTCCTTTGAGTATGCTGAGCACTTTTTAATGATTCTGTTTAATCTCCTTTATTATCTTATTATTTACACTTATTTAAAAACTTTCAGTGGCTCTCCAGGTATTTAGCGTGTATTTTAATTAACCTGTGCCTGAAGCGCCCACACTGACTGTCCGGGCACAGCTCCCGGGACTCACCCCAGGCTTGGGGTGTCGGGCTCCGCCGTCCATTGCTGCCTCAGCGCTGCTGTGGGGCTCACCTGCCCCGAACCAGACACCTGAGGGGCAGACCTTGGGTGCCGGCCCTTTTGCTGTGCCCCTCTCTGCTGGAGCCGGACCCTCACCGGGTGCAGACGGCCTTGACACCGGCCAGAGAATAAGCGTCAGTCCAGATGCTGGAGCCCCCGCGGCGCCCCCTCCCGCACACAGCTGCTGCCCCAGCCTCCGGATACGGAGCGATGCGGGCGTCCCCTCCTGGTGGGGGAGGAGCAGGCAGCGGAGCTCAGCGCAGCGCCTCCTGTCCCCGCCCGTCGTGGTCTCACACAGAGCACACTGGCGGGGGGCACCGGAGGGCCGGTGCTCCGGGCAGCTGGTCCTGGGAGACGCTGGCGGCCCCACACGCGGGGCTTACTGAGCCTCAGCATCTTAGAGCCTGTGTGTTCCAGGCCCTTCCAACGTCCAGAGGACACAGGGCTCCCTAAGCCTTCCGCAGGCCAGACAAAGCGGACAGACTTGCTCTGAGGGCCAGTGAGGGGCACGGACCCTTGGCCACCCTGGGGCCCATCCACTTCCACCGGGTTGGGTCTGAGGAAGGATTTGGGGGACTTCTGTTTGCATTAGATGCTTCTGCGCTTCTTCTCAGCTCTGCTCTGCAGTTGAGTCGCAGGAGATGGGAGGGGCTTCAGTGTTTATATTTTATAAATGTCAACTCATGTAAGTCTGCTGGCCGCCTTTGCTCATGAAGAACAGACACAACTAAATACCGACTTCCTGTTTTGTGAGGCACGAAGTGTGAAAAGTCTCGGCGTTAGAGATACTGAGCTGGTAATTAACCGATTCTGGGAGGGGAGCTTGGATCAGCAGGACTCGGGGAAGACAGCGGGGCCTTTTCTCTTGGTCTTGACGTCTCTTCTCTTTGCTTATACTTCCCAAATCCTCCTGCAATTGCTAACCAGAAAAATATGCATCATGTCTGAACTGCTGTTCTGCAATATCCTTTAGGAACCATTAAAAGTGATATGCTTTGTGTCGTATTGTTTGAATTCCAAACACAATAAGTAAGTTGATGGGTTTTTATCTGTTCAAGAAATGGAGTTATATATACTTTTAGTTTTCAATAATGTGAAAAATAGTTTTTATGCATCTCAGGCTACGTTACACACAGAGAAAAATACAAGAATGTAAAAGAGACATTGTTTTACAAGGTTTTTTGTTTGTTTTTAGTTGAATACTTGCATAACCAAACCCAAAGATCTCCAAATATTAATATTCATGTGTATCATTGTCTGATCTTACATAATGCAACACAATCTGCCCTAAACTATTTCCAAAGAATCCGGTTAAAATATATTTCCACATTGAGCAAGATGCTCAAATTTACCCACTAATTTTGGATGGGTGTTAGGAAAGTGAGGGGGGAAGGGAACATTAGTTACAGGAATTGTTTTTAACCTGCATTACCTTTTAGTTATAAATGAAAAAACAGAATGGTTTCTAAAACTAAATGAATTTAATGTGTTTATTCCTCTGAGTTAAAACAAACCCAGGTTAAGATTAATTATAATAATACATATTAAAACTATCTTCTTCTAGGCACCTGGTGGCTCAGTTGGTTGAGTGTCTGACTCTTGACTTTGGCTCAAGTCATGATCCCTGGGTGGTGGGATCCAGCCCTGCGCTTGGCTCTGCACTGAGCGTGGAGCCTGCTTGGGTTCTGTCTCTGTCCCTCTCTCTTCCCCCTCCCACCTCACAGGCACTCACTCTCTTTCTCTCTCAACAAACAAAACAAAACAAAACAAACCTATCTCCTTTCAGAGCGTCAATGAAGCGAATGGCACAGAAAGCCTGTCTTTCTGGAAAACAGTACCCTTAATGTGCGTGCTGTCCGGGCGAAGTGGGTCAAACAGCCGAGGCGGGGCCCAGCTGTCCCGGCCACAGCGTGGCTTTCTGGCTGTAGCTCACACCCATCTCTGCGGAGATGCCGCAGTCCCAGCACGAGGCTCCAAGGACCAGTGTTGTGCGCACAGTCACTGTTCCACCTACTTCCATGCCCTTCCAGCCTCGGCCCCCAGATATGCACGTAACCGTCAGGACAGCCAAGAACCTTCACTGCGTGCTGAGCACCCAATGGACATGCTTGAGCCTCGCGGCGCTTCCTCTCCTGGAGAACGTCTACGCACTTTTAATAAACAACGTAAATACCACTGCCTGGATGGGAGATGACCCCAGGCGTTGTGGCACCGCCCTGGGGTCCCGCTTTTATCACGTGTGTGTGTTTCTCCAGATCGCCACTCTGGCAGGTGTCTCCGTGGCCCAAGGAAGGGGCCCAAGGCACCTGAGATGGAAAGTCCACTTTTAGCTGAACTCCTAGCAGGACACAGATCTCTGCACAAGTGTGTTAAAACTCACTTTTCCCTGCCATTGTCTAGGAGCGCAGAGGGCTCGTCTCCCCCAGAGCGTGCAGACCCAGTGTGCGCACCGACGCGCCCCTGCAAGGCCCACAGCTGCAGGTCTCCGATTCTGCAGGGAGCAGGTGTGGATGGAGGCGCAGGCAGGGGAGGGCGGGCTCGGCTGGGGCGGGCAGAGCGCTGGCTATTCTACGTTTTACTGTTTCCTTCACGTGGCCGTCAGCCCATCCATGTGGCAACGCAGGCCAGGGACGGGGCGGCCGCCTGTCCATCCGCCGCCTCCAGGGGGCCTCCTGTCACCCCTGTGAAGACCCACAGAACCACGACACGAGGCCCCACGGAACCACAACATGAGGATCCACAGAACCACGATGTGAGGACCCGTGGAAACACGACGGTGGCCTGAAAGGCGTGGGGGTCCTCGCGCCCCTCCACAGCCACATGCATGTCTCCCTGCCAGATGAGGTGGTGTCCACGTGCTCACGGCTGCATGGCTCTGCTCCCACAGCCCAGCCACGTCCACCGGGTGTTTCTGTACTTCCTGTGCACAGCTGGTGGGGAAGCAGGATGGGAGGAAGAGGAAGGACCCAGGCCAGGAAGTAGGAGGGAGGCTGTGAAGACAGGATGGGGCCTTGCCCCGTGTGCGCCCCGAATGCCCTTCTGCTCCCCGGGCTCTGGCTTGGTGCTGTGGACCAGGTCACCATACGGCTTCTGGGACTTGGGGCCAGGGGTACAGAGGGGCAGGCGTGTTGTGGCTCAGGGTAAATTTATCCTATTTTTACATGTTTTTATTAGAGAGAGCTAGAAAGAGAGAGCGAGGCAGGAAGGGGAGCCAAGGGGGAGCAAATTGCAAGCAGGCTCCATGCTTAGCACAGAGCGGGACGCAGGGCTCGATCCCATGACCCTGGGTTCACGACCTGAGCCGCAGTCAAGAGCCGGGCCGCCCAGGCACCCCTCAGATGTAAATTTCTAACTGCATGCTAGAATTGGCCAAATTGTATCTTTTCCTCAGAAAACGGGCTCTCCCTACTGCTTGTAGAACTCGGTAGAAACTCCCTAACAGGCGTCTGTGCTCCCGAGCAAGCTCAGGCAGGTGCAGGGCTGACCGCGGGGCACTTGAGCCCCGTGCACACCCCGTGCACACTGCCCACTCCACACGGGCCCAAGCGTAGCCTGTGCTCACACCTGCCGCGTCTGCAGAGATGGCCGCGTGCGAGGCCAGGCCGCCGCAGGGCAGGAACCCAGCCGCCCCATCAGCAAACACAGGGTTTTTTATTCCTTTTCTAATTTATTTTCTATCAGACCTTTGGGCTAAAAATTACGAGATGCGTGTATCTTCCGCGTATTCTGAGCTTCACCGTGCTTGTCTGCGGGGTCCCAGAAGAGCAGAGGACAGGCGTGCGCCGGGCGGGCACAGGTCCTTGCCCGCTGGGGTGCTGGGGTCGCAGGCTCCACGGTCTGACCACAGGAGCCGCTCCGGCTCCGACGAGGCCCTGCGCACACGGCCGGCTCTTGCCGCCCCAGGAGGTCCTCGCCGAGGGGCAGGTCACACAGTTTTCCGAGTCTGCAGTGCAGCCGTTACCTAGGGTCAAGGTGAAGAATTCTGAGGAGAGGCAGCTGGGATCTCTCGCTCGATTCCCAAATATTTCTATAGCTGCAGTATATTTACGACGGCCCACGGCGATGGTCAGAATTCCAAACTGGGGTGTGGAGGATTCTGCGTGACCCCGTCCCTGGCCGCCTGGCCGCCCCTTACTTCAGCGGGAGCCGCTCTGGGGCTGATGCCTCATCGCCAGATACGGGACGGAGAGCCCCCCGTGTCGCGCTACTTTCTGCGGGCCACCCAGGGCTGGGGGGCGGGCTGGGGGGATCCCAGCCGCCCGCCCCCATCCCGCCTGTGCATTAACTAACGCAAGCTGCCGGGAGGCGCGGGCACCCAGCTCCCCATGGAGTGCCGTGGCACCACCGCTTTAAGCTCTCCCTGAAAATCTGGTTTTCGTCACTGCTCACGTGCACACTCTTAAATAGAAAACCCCATTTAGCGTCATGTCCCTTCGTTGTTCTCTGTTACACACGCACTCTGTCTGCTCAGAGGAGGTGCTGAGGCGCCCAGGTGTCCTGTGCTCACAATCAACCTGGCGAACCCCGAAGAGTGTTCTCTCAGGAAGGTGGGGGGAGGCTCTGGGGGCCCAGGATCCCCACTCCAGACGGGCCCAGCTCCTCCCTCCGCTCCGGTCAGGGCTGCTCAAGCCGGGCCCCGGCTCTCCACAGGGACCCCTTCAAACGCCTGCCGTTCTCTTCAAACCGCGGATGTGCCTCTTGGGTCTTATCCTGTGAACAGGACGTCATCTGTGCGTGACCAGGAGACTACGGCTGTTTGACGGGCCGTTTCCCCTGCTTTCCTCTTCGTTTTTAAGGTTTTAATTTTTTTATTATTTTTTATTATTTTTTAATGTTCATTTATCTCTGAGACAGTACAGAGCATGAGCGGGGGAGGAGAAGAGAGAGAAGCAGCTCCAGGCTGTGAGCTGTCAGCACAGAGCCCGATGTGGGGCTCGAACCCACTAACTGTGAGATCAGGACCTGAGCCAAAGTCAGAGGCTCAACGCTCAACCGACTGAGCCGCCAGGCGCCCTGTTTGTTAAGGTGTTTAAGTTGACACGTAGCGTAGACATAAAATTCTCCTGCGTTGGGTGTGTGGCTCACTGAATATTTGCGTGTGCATGTGACTGACGTCCCGGCCACCACGTAGACCGTCCCAGCTCTGGAAAGTCGCTCCTCACATCCCCGGTCAGCGCCCTCTCCTCGAGCCCGGACGGGACGCGGTTACGGCTGTCCCGGAGCCTTGCCTTTTCTCCCACGCCTTGTCAGTGGACAGATCAGCACGTGTGCCACCGGTGGTCCGGCTGCGTCCGAACACAGCGCGTGGGTGTGTCCCACCTGCGTCACTTTAGTCAGCCCCTTCTTACTTTCCTGCTGTGCGGTCACGTGGATGTGCCACGCTCCCCGGCGTCCTGGTAAATGGCATCGGGCCTGTTTTTAGTTTGGAATCTCAGGAATAAAGCCGAGATAAATACATGCAAGCCTTCTGGTGGAACGATGCACTTGGGGTTTTGTGGGGTATTTTTTTTTTCAGATTGTGTTGATTTTCTATCATTGTGTAACAAATTATTACAAACACTGTAGGTGTTTATGATCTCATAGTTGCTGTAGTCAGAAATCAGGCTCTGCCCAGCGGGGTCCTCTGCTCATGTGTCCCAGAGCCAGGGGCAAGGTGATCGCAGGTCATGACCTTTCCGGAGCTGAGAGCATCCCAGGTGCCTGTGAGGCGGGCCCCAGAGGCTGTGGGAGCCCCCGGCACGTGGCCCTCACCTCAGCCTGCTTCTTCAAGGCCAGCAGGACGGAGTCATAGAGGTATCCTGATTCTGCGTGACATCTACCTGTGCTGTAGACGAGCTATCCGAGGTGGTGACGCCCGACGCCTCTGGCAAATGACACAGTGGGAAGCAAGTCACAAGCCCAGGGACTCGGGGAGAGAGGGCACAAAGAGGTTAGTGCCAGGGGTCGGGAAGTACAGAGGGTCACCTCCGTGCCCCCCGCTCTCAGGCACACGTGCTCCTGCAGTTGAAAGGGTAGAGTCAGCAGTGGCCTTTGCTTCCCTTCAGTGACTGCTGACAGCAGCCGGGTGCGCCGCCTGACATGCCCACCCGTGGTTGCTCAGGCGGGAGGCCATCCAGGCTTTCCCAGCTCGGGGGTTGATTGCTTGGCTGTTGGTGTTTATGTTAAAAATTTTTTTTAAATTATTTTTTAAGAGACAGGGATCAGGGGAGAGGTAGAGAGAGCGGGAGAGAGAGAATCCTAAGGAGTCTCCATCCATGCTGTGAGCACAGAGCCTGATGCAAGTTTGATCATGACTTGAGCCCAAATCGAGTCAGATGCTTAACTGACTGAGCTGCCCGGGTGCCACTGGTCTTCAATTTGTCCCTTTAGTGGCTGAGCTGGGGTGTTCTGATGGCGTGGAGGATGGGCCCAGACTCTTGTCAGACATTGGATGTGTTTTCCAAGGTACCCGCTCAATTAATTCCCCCTCATTTCTGGGGTGCCCACAACGCTGGCGGAAAGTGACATTCTACGTGTGTGTGTGTGATGCCTAGAAGTTCCCCATATGTGGTGGACAATAGGTTGTTCAATCAATCAACCCTTATACTGGTAAATAAAGTTACAACTATCCTCTGGCACTGTTCCTGGGGACAGGACTGTTCATAGAAAACAGAAATAGTGTAAAAATAAATGATTAGAATTTATAAGTAAATTCAGTAAGATTAAAGACCACAAAGTCAACATACAGAATAAACTGCATTTGTATACACCAACAACTGTGAAAACATGATACAAAAAGAAAAATTAAATTTGGATGGTGATAATATTTACAGAACAGTAAAAAAAATTTCAGCAGGAAGAATTCTAGGGAAAACGTACAACAGACACACACCGTCACTGAGAGATTTAAAAAGTAAAATGCTGCGGGATGCGTCAGGGCTGTGATCTGAAGACTGAATACGATCCCAGTCAACATACAGACTGTGTTTCTCTGAAAACAGACGATTTTAAAATGCAAGTGGAAACGCAAAGGCGAGGCAATAACGGACTCACTCTGCTCGGCACCAAGACTTACTGCGAACATACGGCTCTTGAAGCAGCGTGGTGTCCACACGAGGAGAGACAGGCGCCCACCCGTGCATCCCTGTGTGCTGAGTGATGAGAGAGGCGAAGCGCGGGCCAACTGCTGACACGCAGGAGAGATGCATCATTTGACCTTTATCTAAATCCTCTCCCAACTGCAATTTCTGGTTGAAAATAAATGGAAAGTGTCTGGAGAGAAGCTGGTACCCGATGATATAAGACGGTGGAAAACGCCAGGCAGGGACAGGATTTTGGGAGGAGACCTGGCCTCAGCCTGACGGATCAATGCTCGCAGAGATGGGGTGCCTCCTGGATCCTGTGCGGCCGCGAGGCAGGACGTGGGCTTCTGAGGGGTCTGCGCCCACACGGCCTCCTGAGCACCTTGTCTCTCGTGTTTGCCAGGCTCCCGTG
Source organism: Hyaena hyaena (assembly GCF_003009895.1). Classification (NCBI taxonomy): domain Eukaryota; kingdom Metazoa; phylum Chordata; class Mammalia; order Carnivora; family Hyaenidae; genus Hyaena; species Hyaena hyaena. The sequence goes on along the minus strand of NW_024081564.1, from coordinate 5,001 downwards.
GCCCCCAGGATGCCCCTGCTGAGGTTTGCGGGTGGAGCCCTGAATCTGGGGTGACTGGGAAGCCAGAGGGGTCGGGGGGCAGCACGGGGACATCCAGGCCCTCCTAGAAGCAGAGGCCAAGACACAGAGGCATATGACAAGAAAGCCCCTGAAAGTCCCTGGTGCTGAGATGTGGTCTGACACCAGATGAAGGGCAGGGCCGGGGGCTGTGGGCGTGCCTGCCCCCCCATCTGTGGCGGGTCGAAAGCCAAAGGTGGCCATGTGGGGAGTGCTGTGGTTCTCATGGGGCCTATGGGGCTGCTCGGCCCTAGGACCCTGTCCCCACAGGCAGCTCCCTGGGGTTGAGCCCTGACTCGCGCTGGCACTGGGCGTCCGGCAACAGCCGGGCTCTGGTGGGAATCGGCAGCTGGAAGACGTGCGTTTCCTTGGCCCCGTAAGGTGCCGCCATGTTGGTGCGCAGCACGGCACACGGTGTGCCCGAGTGTACACAGAAGACGTGCCCTGCCGTGTCCATGTATGCGCCTATAGTCGTGGCTCCGACATACTAACCAAAACACTCAACGTTTCATCACAAGTAAGTTGTCTCTTTACAACAGATGACATAAAGGAAGGCAATCTTGTCCCCTCCCTGGGGTGTGTATGGAAGCCACAAAGATACTGTTGGGTGCGAGGAGTCACGTGCCCTGTGGACATAAAGTTTATACACAGATAGACACCAAGCCAGTGTTCTAGCCTTAAGGTGACTGCGTCACCCTGGGGTGGGCAGAGGCGATCAGAGGGGCAGCTTGCTGCTGGCTGTCACCTACACATTTTCTGTGTGTCAGCAACTTACTTGCACACTGGCAGCTATGTTGTATGTGTGTACAGCTCCCCTAGAACTCTGACATTTTGCATGAATCACTCCTAATTCACAGTCAAGAAGTCATAGAAGCCTTAAAATAATTCCTGTAACCATGTGCTTGAGGCCCCAGACACATGGAGCCTGTAAGTATTCCTGGTTGAGGGTAGGAAGGTGTCGCGCTCACGGAGTGTCCAAGTCGCCCCGTGCCTGACCTGGACGCGGGTGTGATGTGTGAAGGCAGCTGGGATGTTCTGGAATGTCTATTCTGACATGAGCTCAGAGGCATGTTTTGAAGGATGAAGGAAATAGATGTTGCAAACACCCCGTCAGGCACAGTGACGACTGGGATGCTCAACACCAGGCCTGTGGAGCTTGCGCTTCTCTCCAGATTGAGGGTGTCCTACGTCCGACAGGGAGCACACCTTGTGCGTAGTGTCACCCGTGTGGCCCCGTTTGGGCACAGCGAGCTCACCCACCAGGCCCCACGTGGCTGCAAACCCCACACTCTGCTGTGAACCAGTCCTTCAGGCTGATCCTGGCTGTCAGGCCCAGCAGCTCCGGCCTCGGCAACACGTGCCGCGGGGCTGGATCCGCTGCCTGGGGCTGACTCGCGGCCCCCACCTCGGGCCCCCACCGTGACCTCAGCGTGACTCACTCAGGATCCAGCTTCTTTCCAGATGCCTTCACAGCCTCTTCAGGTCCACTGTGTACTTGATTACTATGTTCCTTTATAATTACTAGCAGAGGCTCCTTGGGGAGAGAAAGATCTGGAATTAGTTTCTTTTAAGGGACTCCAGTTTGGCACCTGCTGACTCTGAAAACAGCTTTCAGAGAATGACCAAAATTCTCCACTTTTCTCCCTGTGAAACACGTTGGGAAATGGACATTTGCTTTTCATCGCGCCGAAAGTACATGGACGCCATGTTTCCCGGGTTTCTGAGAGCAGGTCCAGGGCGGCTTGGAGCCCAGCGGCCGCTGGCTGTGGCCGCCCGTGTGAGCCGTCCTGTCTTTGCCTTCACAGCAACGCTGGCGCCAATGGGCAGGCTTTGCCTCTGCATTCTGGAAACACCACCCGCCGAGGAAAATCCACCTGCAGAAGCAAGGGCGAGCAAGCTGGAAATCAGCCCCAGCACCGTGACCCTCTCCAGGTGACCCAGCCAGAGCCTTCTTTCACACTGACTCTCAGTTCCTCGCGGGACCTGAAAACAAGGTCCAAGTCGTGACCAGCAGTGAACACGCGTTCCCCAGTGTGGGATGGCCCGCCGTAATGCTCAGGCTCAACCATGCCTTCGTTTCCAGTGCCACTTCTTTGAGGTTCGGGGGTGACTCGCAGAGACTAGAAGCACCAGATTTGGCTCATTTCTCTAAGAACTACCTGAAATTCGAGGGTGGGTCAATGGGCACTTAACTCCGTTGAGAACTTCCCAAATTATTCCAGACACTAACCCAGACCTTGCTGCCTGGGAACTCCAAGGAAGTGGGAACTATGGCTAGCTCCCGGTGCTAGCATGCGGCCTCCGCGTACGTGCTTACCTGCACAGCAGAAGGATGCTACTGATTGTCAAAAATTACGTGAGGTGATTGGTGAGAATTGAGAACTTGATGGGCTGTCGTGTAACTATTTTAAACCCCTTTGCCTGTTTTATGTGCAATAAAGTGATTCCGATGGAAAGCATTGAATTTCGGCAAATGGGATGTGGGGCAGACACGGCTTGGGCAGGAGGAGCTCATGGGCCACGTCAGGCTGGAAGCTCTGCCCCAACATCGGACACTAACCCCCTGTGATCAGCCGGGGACAGCAGCCCTTGTTAAGTGCCGGTCTTTGTGACTCTCGGAAAGTACTCTGTCCTTCTCTGCTATGAATCTTTTTTTTCTTTCTCTCAGTCTTTACATACAAATCTTGGTGACTGTCCTAGATTTCTGTGAGGGGGAAGGAGTATGTCTAAATGATGTCATTGTGGGAACGATACATTTTGGCTGTGTTTACGCCAAGCAAGTGATTCCCGTGCTGCCTTCTGGGCTCTGATCTTTTTGTTCTGTTGTAAAAGCATCTTATAAAATGGAGCAAGATCTTTCTCAGTCAGTGGACAAGTGAGGCTCAGGTTTTCAGGGTGTCAAACCATTTGCGTCTCTGCAAACCAGTCTCTTGCAGCCAATCCAAAAACAATACAGACTACTAACCTTTTTTGAATTACTAGTGTATTTTTCTTTTAAAAATTGAAGCATAATTAACAAGCAGTGTTATATTAGTAGATACATAATGTACAATGTGGTGACTCAACAGTTCTGCACATCACTCAGTGCCCATCACGACAAGGGCAGTCACCCCACAACGTCATCACCATACTACTGACTGTGTTCTACTTTTTCGTCCCCTTGACTTACTTATTTTATAACTGGAAGCTCATACCTCTTAATCTATTCCCTTTATCTATATCACCCCTTTCTTCACCCACCACCCCTCTGCAAATGGCAGTTTATTCTACATTTTCTTTTTTGTTTTTAATGGTTATTTATTTTTGAGAAAGATAGAGACAGAGCATGAGCAGGGGAGGGGCAGAGAGAGAGGGACACACAGAATCCAAAGCAGGCTCCATGCTCTGAGCTGTCAGCACAGAGCCCAACGTGGGGCTCGAACTCACGAACCTTGACATCATGACCTGAGCTAAAGTCAGACGCTTAACAGACTGAGCCCCCAAGTGCCCCTGTTCTATGTTTTCAAGAGTCTATTTTTTGTTCATTTGTATGTTTGTTCATTTGTTTTGGGTTTTTTTTTTTAGATTCCACATATGAGTAAGTCATACAGTATTTGCCTTTCTGTGTCTGACTTATGTCACTTAGCATAATGCCCATTAGGTCTATCCATGTCACAAATGGCAAGATTTCATTCTTCGTTATCTCTCTGTAATATTCCATTTTATGTACAGACCACAACTTTATCCATTCGTCAATCAGTGAACACTTGGGCTCTCTCCATAGTTTGGCTATTATAAAAAACGGTGCTATAATCATTGGGGTTCATGTACCCTTCAAGTCAACATTTTTGTATTCTTTAGATAAATGCTTAGTAGTACAGTTTCTGGATCATCAGGTAGCTCTATCTGTAACTTCCTGGGGAGCCCCCACACTGTTCTCCAGAGAGGCTGCACCAGGGTGCATTCCCACCAGCAGTGCAGGACAGTGCCCGTTTCTCCACATGCTCGCCAGCACCTGTGGTTTCTTGTGTTGTTAATGTGCGCCACTCTGACAGGTGTGAGGTGCTAGCTCATCGTGGTTTTGATTTGTATTTCCCTGAAGCTGAGTGATGTGAACATCTATCTTTTCATGTGTCTAAAGTAGTGGAGAAATTTGACAGTATTTTTAATTTAACAAAACACTACATAGATTAGTGCTTTAGATTTAACAAAGCATTCTCTCTTTTTGTATGTTTGTGTTTTTAAAAATTTTTTTATTATTTATTTATTTTTGAGAGAAAGGGAGAGGAAACAAGGGGGGAGAGATAGAGAGGGCAGGGAGAGAGGGAGAGAGAGAACGAGAGAGAGAGAGAATATGAGTCTGAAGCAGACTCCAGGCTCTGAGCTGTCAGCACAGAGCCTGATGCGGGACTCACACTCAAGAATGGCAAGATCATGACCTGAGTTGAAGTCAGACACCTAACTGACTGAGCCACCCAGGTGCCCCTGTTTATTTGTGTTTGTATTTCCCTGATGTTGAGTGAGGTTGAACATCGTTTAATGTGCCTGTTAGCCATCTGGATGTCTTCTTTGAAAAAGTGTCTATTCACATCTCCTGCTCATTTCTTAACTAGGTTGTTTATTTTTTGGGTGTTAGGTTTGATAAGTTCTTTATAGATTTTGGATACTAACCCTTTATCTGACATGTCATTTGCAAGTATCTTTCCCCATTCCGGTGCCTGTTAGTTTTGTTGATTGTTTCCTTCACTGTGCAGAAGCTTTCCAAAGAGGACATCCAGATGGCCAACAAACATATGAAACGATGCTCAGCATCCCTACTCATCAGGGAAATACATATCAAAACGACACTGAGATACCACCTCACACCAGTCAGAGTGGCTAAAATGAGCAAATCAGAGAACACGAGATGCTGGCGAGGATGTGGAGAAACGGGCACCCTCTTGCACTGTTGATGGGAATGTAAAT